>NC_080170.1:300000-495887 GCF_950295315.1 Erinaceus europaeus
GTACCTCAGTCCTCTGTATGCCACACAGGAGTGAAAGCACCCAGTACTTGCAGCTTTTTCACTGCCTCACTTCACTAGGTACAGTCACCTCCAGTTTCACCCATTTACACTGCTGTCTTTCCTCACTGCTGAATTGTTCTCCACTGAGTGTACTTCCCATAACTTCTTTTTCTTTTTTAGTAAACAGACTAATTTATTTTTTAATTTTTAAAAATTATCTTTATTTGTTTATTGGATAGAGACAGCCAGAAATCAAGAGGGAAGGGGGAGACAGAGAGGGAGAGAGACAGAGAGACACTTGCAGCCCTGCTTCACCATTCATGAAGCCTTTCCCCTGCAGATGGGGACCAGGGGCTCAAACCCAGGTCCTCTTGCACTTTAACATGTGCGCTCAACCAGGTGCGCCACCACCTGACCCCTCCGTAACACCTTTATTCAGTCATCTGCTCTTGAGCATTTAGTTGCTTTTCCACAACCTTCCAGCACCTGTCATGTCCTGGCTTGTGGATGGAAGCCAGGCTCTTAGGCGTGAGATGGTATCTCAGCATAGCTTTCATTTGTGTTTCTCAAGTGATAAGTGGAGTGGAGCATTTCTTCACCTGTCTGTGGGCCACGTAATCTCTTCTTTAGAAAACTGTTTAGCTTTTTGACCCACTTTTTATGGGGTTATTTCTGCTTCTTTTGTAGATTTGTAGATTCTGTGTAGATGTTTGATATCAGTAGCTTGTGTGATGTGAGAATATCTAGCCTAGTTATCCTGGTGTAGTTTGCTTTTGACGTGCAGAAGCTTTTTTGTTTCACTTAGTCCTGTTCATCTGCTCTTGTTTTCATCTCCCATGCCCAGGGGGTTGGATCTCCAAATTCATCTTTGATGTGAAGGTCCTGCAAAGTTTCACCAACATTTTCTTCTATAAATCTAGAGTTTCTGGTCTAATATCTAGATCTTTATCCACTTTGATTAAAAATTGTTAGGTGGTGGTCTGTTTTCACTTTTCTACATGTGGCTGTCCAGTTTTCCCAGCACCATCTGCTGAAGACGCTTCTTCACCCTACTGAGCAGTTTGGGTCCTTTGCCATCTGTTAGGTGGTTGTGTCTGTGTGGGCTCATCTCTGGGCTTTGGGTTCTGCTGTGTCTCTTTTAATTCAAGCACTGTCCAGTCACCCATTCTTTTTTTTTTTTTTCTTTTTTATTTAAGAAAGGATTAATTAACAATACCATAGGGTAGGAGGGGTGCAATTCCACACACTTCCCACCACCCAATCTCCATATCCCACCCCCTCCCCTGATAGCTTTCCCATTCTCTATCCCTCTGGGAGCATGGACCCAGGGTCATTGTGGGATGCAGAAGGTAGAAGGTCTGGCTTCTGTAATTGCTTCCCCGCTGAACATGGGCATTGACTGGTCGGTCCATACTCCCAGTCTGCCTCTCTCTTTCCCTAGTAGGATGGGTCTCTGGGGAAGCGGAGCTCCAGGACACACTGGTGGGGTCTTCAGTCCAGGGAAGCCTGGCCGGCATCCTGATGGCATCTGGAACCTGGTGACTGAAAAGAGAGTTAACATACGAAGCCAAACAAATTGTTGAGCAATCATGGACCCAAAGCTTGGAATAGTGGAGAGGAAGTGTTAGGGGGGTACTCACTGCAAACTCTAGTGTATTTCTGCTTTCAGGTATATATTTTGCAGTAGTTTACGGATACGTGTGAACATATGCTCTTTCTCACAGAAACTAGTGTATATCTAGGTTTTGGGACTTTGTTAGAAAGTGAACCACCTGAGATGGAATTAGAGTATACTATGAAAGGAAAGGTCTCACCCGAGTAATGAAGCTGAAGGGTTGTCATTCCACACCTGAAGTCTCTGGACACAGTCTGAAGTGAAGCATGTTGAGGTGGCCATCGTTGTGTTGGTTAGGTTGTGATCGGCAGCAGTCACCCATTCTTACACCTCACAGCCTCTGTACTCAGAGTGTGAGGAGCTCAGCCAGGCCCGGAAGTGTCTGTGTAGAAGGATCAGGGAGCCTTCTCTTCTCAAACCCGCTCTACAGAACTCTCCCTTCTCATCTCTCAGCCCTCTGCCCCCCCTTTCATGGGACATTTAAAATTTTTCTCCTATTAATTCCCAGATCATTCAATTTGACAACTCAATTTACCTTTAAGTGGAATGTTGACACTACATGATTTTGTCCATTGATTTCTGGAAAATGATTCAGAAATGATTTATGATGTGATGATAAAATGCCTTTTCAGACCAGCAGTAATGGAGCCCCAGCCCTGACTAGGAGAAAGCAGACTCGGGGCCTCTCTGAAGAGGCAGCTATCCTGCACCAAGCAGCAGGGAGCAGGCAGTGGGCAGGATTCTAGAGCAAGCTGTGTCGGGCGTGGAGCAGACACCCTTCTGTCAACTGTTGGAGTGCAGAGGCAGCAGGAGAGAGCTGGCAGCATTGAGGGACCAGTCCTGCTAAGTGTGGCTCCTGTGTCTCTGGCAGTGTGGACTCTGCAGGGCTGCTATCTGCTAAGACTTGGGGTGTCTGCCCAGAGGGAGACTGGGGACACCTCAACTGTGCTCAAGCTGGAGCCTGAGACTCGGGGGTGTCTACCCAGAGGGAGACTGAGTGGGGGACTCCTCACCTGTGCTGAAACTGGAGCCCAGGTAATGCTGAGACTCGGGGTGTCTACCCAGAGGGAGACTGAGTGGGGGACTCCTCACCTGTGCTGAAACTGGAGCCCAGGTGATTCTGAGACTCGGGGTGTCTTCCCAGAGGGAGTCTGAGTGGGGGACACCTCACCTGTGCTCAAACTGGAGCCCAGCTGATGCTGAGACTCGGGTGTCTGCCCAGAGGGAGTCTGAGTGGGGACACCTCACCTGTACTGAAACTGGAGCCCAGGTGATGCTGAGACTCGGGGTGTCTACCCAGAGGGAGACTGAGTGGGGGACTCCTCACCTGTGCTGAAACTGGAGCCCAGGTGATTCTGAGACTCGGGGTGTCTTCCCAGAGGGAGTCTGAGTGGGGGACACCTCACCTGTGCTCAAACTGGAGCCCAGCTGATGCTGAGACTCGGGTGTCTGCCCAGAGGGAGTCTGAGTGGGGACACCTCACCTGTACTGAAACTGGAGCCCAGGTGATGCTGAGACTCGGGGTGTCTACCCAGAGGGAGACTGAGTGGGGGACTCCTCACCTGTGCTGAAACTGGAGCCCAGGTGATTCTGAGACTCGGGGTGTCTTCCCAGAGGGAGTCTGAGTGGGGGACACCTCACCTGTGCTCAAGCTGGAGCCCAGGTGATGCTGAGACTCGGGTGTCTGCCTAGAGGGAGTCTGAGTGGGGACACCTCACCTGTGCTCAAGCAGAGCCCAGGTGCTGCTTCTGCAGAGACCCAGGGTGTCTGTGAGTGTGGGGCACCCTCCTCAAGCTGGGAAGCCTCTGAGTTAGCCCCAGGGTCAGAAGACTGGCCTTTCTACATCCCTTATTTTCTTGCTTATTATCCAGTTTGCCTCAAATCTTCTTCACACAAGGACTCACACTGAATAGGAAAAGCCAGGCACTGGGGAGGCTTTTCACACCCCCAACTTAGACTGATCGTATGCAACAAAAAAGCAGCAATTAAAGCAGTGTGAGGCTGAGGCAGAAATGGATACTTGGACCCACAGGACTGGACAGAGAGTTGGAACCAAGCCCACAGCCATACAGGCTCCCAGTATGGGACAGAACTGCCCAGTGGGGCAAAGAAGGTGTCTTCAGCAGGTGGTGCTGGGAATTGGACAGCCACACGTAGAAAAGTGGAACTAGTCATCACCTGATACCGTGCACCAAAACTGACTCAAAATGGATCAAAGATCTGGATATGAGACAGTATCTCTGAAACACTTCAGGACCTTAACACCAGAGATATGCTTAGAGCCTCAACCCAAGGGGCAAGGAAGACTAAAGCAAGAATAAATAAATGGGCTACATCAAATGAAAATAAGCTCCTCTACAGGAGAAGAAAACTTACCAGGGTTACTGGCAACTCAGCAACCGGGAGATGTTTGCACATCACACATCTGACTAGCAGCTGATATCAAACTTCTGTAGAGAACTCACACAGCTTAACAAAAAGGAAAAGTGGGCTAAAGATCAGAAGTCAGGTCTCTATACACTCTATACATATGCCCACAGACATATGAGGAAATACTCCACTCCTCTTGTCCTGGGATAAATGCAAAGTAAAACCACATGGAGGGGTTGGGCAGTAGAGCACTTGGTTGAGTGCACACATTACTATGCACAAGGACCCAGGTTCAAGCCCATAGTCCCCACCTGCTTGGGGGGAAAGCTTCATGAGAAATGAAGCAGGGCTGCAGACATCTCTCTTCATCCCTCTCAAACCCCCTTCCCTCTTGCTTTCTTTTTGTCTCTATCCAATAAAATAAAAAATAAAAATGTAAAAATAATAAAACACATTGATATTCCATCTCACCTGTGAGAATGACCTGCATCTACAAAACAGGGAACTGTGAGTGTGGAAGAGGTTGTTGTATTGTTATGTGGAAAACTGGGAAATGTTATGCACGCACAAACTATTGTATTTACTGTCAACTGTAAAGCATTAATTCCCCAATAAATAAATAAATAAATAAAAAACAGAAGCATACAAACTTGTGAGAACTCTGGTGGTGACTTTTGGGAAGTTGGAGGGTTAAACTCTGGGGTGGGTGTGGTGTGGGCTACACCCTGTAATCTTATGATCTCGTAACCTGCTACTAACCATAAATATAAAATGTGTAAAAGAATTATGTATAGATAAAACCACTGGATGTGATCACACTGATAATTCTGCTTCGTGCTGTTCTTCTGAGAGTGGACAGATCTTTATTATCAGAAGCCCCCACAGTCTGCATCTGTAGACCAGACCACAGCCCTCCTCCACAGTGGGTGGCATTCATCATGGTGACAGGACACCTGCTGGCAGAACCAATGAGCTGTGATGACCATAACAGAGCAAGTAACGGCAGAGAGAAGTCCACCCACTCAGTAAGCAGCACACCTCTCCTGCGTGACTCCAGGCTCACTGCCACTGGCTTGGGCCCCTTACTGGCAACTGAGACATGGTGGATGAGACACGGGGGCCATGGAGGTGAAGGGGGCTTCTGGAGGGACCCACGGATCTGAGGCTCCAGCCCCTCAGCCCCCAACACTAATCCACAGCAAATCTGTTTTATGAAAATCATTTCAGGATTGGACAGTGGTCTATCTGGTAGAGCATGTGTTATAAGGACCTGGGTTCAAGTCACCACTCCCCACATGCAAGAGGTAAGTTTCATGAGAGGTGAAGCTGGGCTGCAGGTGTCACTCTTTCTCACTCTCTGAGTCTCCATTCCTCTCAATCTCTCTCTGTCTCTATCCAGGATAAATAAAAATAAAACATTAAAAACATGTCCCTCCCCTGTTATTTGTTCTCTTTCCTTATGAGTGAAATGCACCGTAGAGGCAGAAATATGTAAAAGGCATTCGAGTCTGACTACCGTCCTCTAGATGTGGTTCACGCCTTCACTTAGAGCATTACCTATCTGCAAAGAGCAAATGCAACTCCGTAACAATGGGTGTGTATTTCACAGCTCACAATATTTAAGTGAGTTTGAACAGTAATTGCATTTTTCAATCGTCTCTCGGGAGGAATAAAATATGATTGTTTTCTGGCCTTTAACTGCAAGAAAATGATTTCATTATTACTCTGCATTTGTAACAGATTATCTCTATAATAATTTACCTTCTTTTTACATTTTTAAGAATTTATTATTGGATAGAGACAGAGAAATTAAGAGGGAAAGGGGAATAGAGAGGGAAAAAGACAAAAGAGACAACTGCAGTTCTGCTCCACCACTCTTGGAGCTCCCCTCACCCCCCATAGGTGGGACCAGGGGCTTGAACCTGGGTCTTAGCACGCTGTAACATGTGCACTCAACCAAGGTGCACCAACGCCTGTCCCCTAATTTCAGATTACATAATCTAAAATATTTTCTCAAATAGTAAAATTATTTCATAGATATTTTGCTAGGACCTTTAGCTAAAAATATAAACACACACTCCTTAAAAAGAATACATTTTTAGCTGAAGATCTTAGCAAAAATCTATGAGGACCCAGTCTCCCTGCACCTGCCCAGGGTGGGAGTGCTGACCCAGCCTGGGGTCACATATCTGCACCTGCCCAAGTAGGGGTGACCCAGCCTGGGGTCCAGTCTCTGCACCTGCCCAGGGAGGGGCTGACCCAGTGTCGGGCTGCGATGCAGAGGAGGAGAGGAGATCCAAAGCGGAGAGGGAACACAATTCTTTATTCGCACAGGCACCTCAGAGTTGGGTGAGAGCGCAACAGTTCAGGCCATGTGGAGCTAGCAAAAATGGCCACCTCCAGCTATGCTCAGCACCCTTCCCTTGCATCTATTCACCGAGGTGAAAGCAGGCAAGAGATCTAGGGGCTGAAAAAGAAGGGCTTTAATGGGAGAAAGTCAGGACGTGATAGGCTAGGAAACAAGGCACTTGGGGATAGGATAATGGGAAGGGGGAGGAGTAAACAATGCATTCCAACTATAGCAGGGGAATTTACAATGCCCTAAGGGGACAGCATGGCGGCTGTGACTGCATCTGCACAATTTTCCAGCAACTCAGCCTGGGGTCTAGTCTCTGCACCTGCCCAGGGAGAGGTGACCCAGCCTGGGGTCCAGTCTCTGCACCTGCCCAGGGAGAGGTGACCCAGCCTGGGGTCCAGTCTCTGCACCTGCCCAGGGAGGAGCTGACCCAGCCTGGGGTCTAGCCTTACACCTGCCCAGGGAGGAGCTGACCCAGCCTGGGGTCCAGACTCTGTACCTGCCCAGGGAGGGGTGACCCAGCCTGGGGTCTAGTCTCTGCACCTGCCCAAGGAGGGTTGACCCAGCCTGGGGTCCAGACTCTGTACCTGCCCAGGGAGGAGCTGACCCAGCCTGGGGTCTAGTCTCTGCACCTGCCCAGGGAGGGGTGACCCAGCCTGGGGTCTAGTCTCTGCACCTGCCCAGGGAGGAGATGACCCAGCCTGGGGTCTAGTCTTACACCTGCCCAGGGAGGAGCTGACCCAGCCTGGGGTCCAGACTCTGTACCTGCCCAGGGAGGAGATGACCCAGCCTGGGGTCTAGTCTTACACCTGCCTAGGGAGGGGTGACCCAGCCTGGGGTATAGTCTCTGCAGCTGCCCAGGGAGGAGCTGACCCAGCCTGGGGTCTAGTCTCTGCACCTGCCCAGGGAGGGTTGACCCAGCCTGGGGTCTAGTCTATGCACCTGCCCAGGGAGGAGCTGACCCAGCCTGGGGTCTAGTCTCTGCACCTGCCCAGGGAGGAGCTGACCCAGCCTGGGGTCCAGTCTCTGCACCTGCCCAGGGAGAAGCTGACCCAGCCTGGGGTTTAGTCTCCGCACCTGCCCAGGGAGGGGTGACCCAGCCTGGGGTCTAGTCTTACACCTCCCCAGGGAGGAGCTGACCCAGCCTGGGGTCTAGTCTTACACCTGCCCAAGGAGGAGCTGACCCAGCCTGGGGTCTAGTCTTACACCTGCCCAGGGAGGAGCTGACCCAGCCTGGGGTCTAGTCTTACACCTGCCCAGGAAGGAGCTGACCCAGCCTGGGGTCCAGTCTCTGCACCTGCCCAGGGAGGAGCTGACCCAGCCTGGGGTCTAGTCTCTGCACCTGCCCAGGGAGGGGTGACCCAGCCTGGGGTCTAGTCTCTGCACCTGCCCAGGGAGGAGCTGACCCAGCCTGGGGTCTAGTCTTACACCTGCCCAGGGAGGAGCTGACCCAGCCTGGGGTCCAGACTCTGTACCTGCCCAGGGAGGAGATGACTCAGCCTGGGGTCTAGTCTTACACCTGCCTAGGGAGGGGTGACCCAGCCTGGGGTCTAGTCTCTGCAGCTGCCCAGGGAGGAGCTGACCCAGCCTGGGGTCTAGTCTCTGCACCTGCCCAGGGAGGGTTGACCCAGCCTGGGGTCTAGTCTCTGCACCTGCCCAGGGAGGAGCTGACCCAGCCTGGGGTCCAGTCTCTGCACCTGCCCAGGGAGGAGCTGACCCAGCCTGGGGTCCAGACTCTGCACCTGCCCAGGGAAGAGCTGACCCAGCCTGGGGTCCAGTCTCTGCACCTGCCCAGGGAGGAGCTGACCCAGCCTTGGGTCCAGTCTCTGCACCTGCCCAGGGAGGAGCTGACCCAGCCTGGGGTCCAGTCTCTGCAGCTGCACAGGGAGGAGCTGACCCAGCTTGGGGTTTAGTCTCTGCACCTGCCCAGGGAGGGAGCTGACCCAGCCTGGTGTCCAGTCTCTGCAGCTGCCCAGGGAGGAGCTGACCCAGCCTGGGGTCTAGTCTCTGCACCTGCCCAGGGAGGAGCTGACCCAGCCTGGGGTCTAGTCTTACACCTGCCCAGGGAGGAGCTGACCCAGCCTGGGGTCCAGACTCTGTACCTGCCCAGGGAGGAGATGACCCAGCCTGGGGTCTAGTCTTACACCTGCCTAGGGAGGGGTGACCCAGCCTGGGGTCTAGTCTCTGCAGCTGTCCAGGGAGGAGCTGACCCAGCCTGGGGTCTAGTCTCTGCACCTGCCCAGGGAGGGTTGACCCAGCCTGAGGTCTAGTCTCTGCACCTGCCCAGGGAGGAGCTGACCCAGCCTGGGGTCTAGTCTCTGCACCTGCCCAGGGAGGAGCTGACCCAGCCTGGGGTCCAGACTCTGCACCTGCCCAGGGAAGAGCTGACCCAGCCTGGGGTCCAGTCTCTGCACCTGCCCAAGGGAGGAGCTGACCCAGCCTTGGGTCCAGTCTCTGCACCTGGCCAGGGAGGAGCTGACCCAGCCTGGGGTCCAGTCTCTGCAGCTGCCCAGGGAGGAGCTGACCCAGCTTGGGGTTTAGTCTCTGCACCTGCCCAGGGAGGAGCTGACCCAGCCTGGGGTCTAGTCTTACACCTGCCCAGGGAGGAGCTGACCCAGCCTGGGGTCCAGACTCTGTACCTGCCCAGGGAGGAGATGACCCAGCCTGGGGTCTAGTCTTACACCTGCCTAGGGAGGGGTGACCCAGCCTGGGGTCTAGTCTCTGCAGCTGTCCAGGGAGGAGCTGACCCAGCCTGGGGTCTAGTCTCTGCACCTGCCCAGGGAGGGTTGACCCAGCCTGAGGTCTAGTCTCTGCACCTGCCCAGGGAGGAGCTGACCCAGCCTGGGGTCTAGTCTCTGCACCTGCCCAGGGAGGAGCTGACCCAGCCTGGGGTCCAGACTCTGCACCTGCCCAGGGAAGAGCTGACCCAGCCTGGGGTCCAGTCTCTGCACCTGCCCAAGGGAGGAGCTGACCCAGCCTTGGATCCAGTCTCTGCACCTGGCCAGGGAGGAGCTGACCCAGCCTGGGGTCCAGTCTCTGCAGCTGCCCAGGGAGGAGCTGACCCAGCTTGGGGTTTAGTCTCTGCACCTGCCCAGGGAGGGAGCTGAACCAGCCTGGTGTCCAGTCTCTGCAGCTGCCCAGGGAGGAGCTGACCCAGCCTGGGGTCTAGTCTCTGCACCTGCCCAGGGAGGAGCTTACCCAGCCTGGGGTCCAGTCTTTGCACCTGCCCAGGGAGGAGCTGACCCAGCCTGGGGTTTAGTCTCTGCACCTGCCCAGGGAGGGGTGACCCAGCCTGGGGTCTAGTCTTACACCTGCCCAGGGAGGAGCTGACCCAGCCTGGGGTCTAGTCTTACACCTGCCCAGGGAGGAGCTGACCCAGCCTGGGGTCTAGTCTTACACTTGCCCAGGAAGGAGCTGACCCAGCCTGGGGTCCAGTCTCTGCACCTGCCCAGGGAGGAGCTGACCCAGCCTGGGGTCCAGTCTCTGCACCTGCCCAGGGAGGGGTGACCCAGCCTGGGGTCTAGTGTCTGCAGCTGCCCAGGGAGGAGCTGACCCAGCCTGGGGTCCAGACTCTGTACCTGCCCAGGGAGGAGATGACCCAGCCTGGGGTCTAGTCTTACACCTGCCTAGGGAGGGGTGACCCAGCCTGGGGTCTAGTGTCTGCAGCTGCCCAGGGAGCAGCTGACCCAGCCTGGGGTCTAGTCTCTGCACCTGCCCAGGGAGGGTTGACCCAGCCTGGGGTCTAGTCTCTGCACCTGCCCAGGGAGGAGCTGACCCAGCCTGGGGTCTAGTCTTACACCTGCCCAGGGAGGAGCTGACCCAGCCTGGGGTCCAGACTCTGCACCTGCCCAGGGAGGAGATGACCCAGCCTGGGGTCTAGTCTCTGCACCTGCCCAGGGAGGGAGCTGACCCAGCCTGGGGTCTAGTCTCTGCAGCTGCCCAGGGAGGAGCTGACCCAGCCTGGGGTCCAGACTCTGCACCTGCCCAGGGAGGAGCTGACCCAGCCTGGTGTCTAGTCTCTGCACCTGCCCAGGGAGGAGCTGACCCAGCCTGGGGTTTAGTCTCTGCACCTGCCGAGGGAGGGGTGACCCAGCCTGGGGTCTAGTCTTACACCTGCCCAGGGAGGAGCTGACCCAGCCTGGGGTCTAGTCTTACACCTGCCCAGGGAGGAGCTGACCCAGCCTGGGGTCTAGTCTCTGCACCTGCCCAGGAAGGAGCTGACCCAGCCTGGGGTCCAGTCTCTGCACCTGCCCAGGGAGGAGCTGACCCAGCCTGGGGTCTAGTCTCTGCACCTGCCCAGGGAGGAGTGACCCAGCCTGGGGTCTAGTCTCTGCACCTGCCCAGGGAGGAGCTGACCCAGCCTGGGGTCTAGTCTTACACCTGCCCAGGGAAGAGCTGACCCAGCCTGGGGTCCAGACTCTGCACCTGCCCAGGGAAGAGCTGACCCAGCCTGGGGTCCAGTCTCTGCACCTGCCCAGGGAGGAGCTGACCCAGCCTTGGGTCCAGTCTCTGCACCTGCCCAGGGAGGAGCTGACCCAGCCTGGGGTCCAGTCTCGGCAGCTGCCCAGGGAGGAGCTGACCCAGCTTGGGGTTTAGTCTCTGCAACTGCCCAGGGAGGGAGCTGACCCAGCCTGGTGTCCAGTCTCTGCAGCTGCCCAGGGAGGAGCTGACCCAGCCTGGGGTCAAGTCTTTGCACCTGCCCAGGGAGGAGCTGACCCAGCCTGGGGTTTAGTCTCTGCACCTGCCCAGGGAGGGGTGACCCAGCCTGGGGTCTAGTCTTACACCTGCCCAGGGAGGAGCTGACCCAGCATGGGGTCTAGTCTTACACCTGCCCAGGGAGGAGCTGACCCAGCCTGGGGTCCAGTCTCTGCACCTGCCCAGGGAGGGGTGACCCAGCCTGGGGTCTAGTCTCTGCACCTGCCCAGGGAGGAGCTGACCCAGCCTGGGGTCCAGACTCTGTACCTGCCCAGGGAGGAGCTGACCCAGCCTGGGGTCTAGTCTTACACCTGCCTAGGGAGGGGTGACCCAGCCTGGGGTCTAGTGTCTGCAGCTGCCCAGGGAGGAGCTGACACAGCCTGGGGTCTAGTCTCTGCACCTGCCCAGGGAGGGTTGACCCAGCCTGGGGTCTAGTCTCTGCACCTGCCCAGGGATGAGCTGACCCAGCCTGGGGTCTAGTCTTACACCTGCCCAGGGAGGAGCTGACCCAGCCTGGGGTCCAGACTCTGCACCTGCCCAGGGAGGAGATGACCCAGCCTGGGGTCTAGTCTCTGCACCTGCCCAGGGAGGGAGCTGACCCGGCCTGGGGTCCAGTCTCTGCACCTGACCAGGGAGGAGCTGACCCAGCCTGGGGTCCAGACTCTGCACCTGCCCAGGGAGGAGCTGACCCAGCCTGGTGTCTAGTCTCTGCACCTGCCCAGGGAGGAGCTGACCCAGCCTGGGGTCCAGTCTCTGCACTTGCCCAGGGAGGAGCTGACCCAGCCTGGGGTCCAGTCTCTGCACCTGCCCAGGGAGGAGCTGACCCAGCCAGGGGTCTAGTCTCTGCACCTGCCCAGGGAGGGGTGACGCAGCCTGGGTTCTAGTCTTACACCTGCCCAGGGAGGGGTGACCCAGCCTGGGGTCCAGACTCTGCACCTGCCCAGGGAGGAGCTGACCCAGCCTGGGGTCTAGTCTCTGCACCTGCCCAGGGAAGAGCTGACCCAGCCTGGGGTCCAGTCTCTGCACCTGCCCAGGGAGGAGCTGACCCAGCCTGGGGTCCAGACTCTGCACCTGCCCAGGGAAGAGCTGACCCAGCCTGGGGTCCAGTCTCTGCACCTGCCCAGGGAGGAGCTGACCCAGCCTTGGGTCCAGTCTCTGCACCTGCCCAGGGAGGAGCTGACCCAGCCTGGGGTCCAGTCTCTGCAGCTGCCCAGGGAGGAGCTGACCCAGCTTGGGGTTTAGTCTCTGCAACTGCCCAGGGAGGGAGCTGACCCAGCCTGGTGTCCAGTCTCTGCAGCTGCCCAGGGAGGAGCTGACCCAGCCTGGGGTCCAGTCTTTGCACCTGCCCAGGGAGGAGCTGACCCAGCCTGGGGTTTAGTCTCTGCACCTGCCCAGGGAGGGGTGACCCAGCCTGGGGTCTAGTCTTACACCTGCCCAGGGAGGAGCTGACCCAGCCTGGGGTCTAGTCTTACACCTGCCCAGGGAGGAGCTGACCCAGCCTGGGGTCCAGTCTCTGCACCTGCCCAGGGAGGAGCTGACCCAGCCTGGGGTCCAGACTCTGTACCTGCCCAGGGAGGAGATGACCCAGCCTGGGGTCTAGTCTTACACCTGCCTAGGGAGGGGTGACCCAGCCTGGGGTCTAGTGTCTGCAGCTGCCCAGGGAGGAGCTGACACAGCCTGGGGTCTAGTCTCTGCACCTGCCCAGGGAAGAGCTGACCCAGCCTGGGGTCCAGTCTCTGCACCTGCCCAGGGAAGAGCTGACCCAGCCTTGGGTCCAGTCTCTGCACCTGCCCAGGGAGGAGCTGACCCAGCCTGGGGTCCAGTCTCTGCAGCTGCCCAGGGAGGAGCTGACCCAGCTTGGGGTTTAGTCTCTGCAACTGCCCAGGGAGGGAGCTGACCCAGCCTGGTGTCCAGTCTCTGCTGCTGCCCAGGGAGGAGCTGACCCAGCCTGGGGTCCAGTCTTTGCACCTGCCCAGGGAGGAGCTGACCCAGCCTGGGGTCCAGTCTCTGCACCTGCCCAGGGAGGAGCTGACCCAGCCAGGGGTCTAGTCTCTGCACCTGCCCAGGGAGGGGTGACCCAGCCTGGGTTCTAGTCTTACACCTGCCCAGGGAGGGGTGACCCAGCCTGGGGTCCAGACTCTGCACCTGCCCAGGGAGGAGCTGACCCAGCCTGGGGTCTAGTCTCTGCACCTGCCCAGGGAGGAGCTGACCCAGCCTGGGGTCTAGTCTTACACCTGCCCAGGGAGGAGCTGACCCAGACTGGGGTCTAGTCTTACACCTGCCCAGGGAGGAGCTGACCCAGCCTGGGGTCCAGACTCTGCACCTGCCCAGGGAGGAGCTGACCCAGCCTGGGGTCTAGTCTCTGCACCTGCCCAGGGAGGAGCTGACCCAGCCTGGGGTCTAGTCTCTGCACCTGCCCAGGGAGGAGCTGACCCAGCCTGGGGTCTAGTCTTACACCTGCCCAGGGAGGAGCTGACCCAGCCTGGGGTCCAGACTCTGCACCTGCCCAGGGAGGAGCTGACCCAGCCTGGGGTCTAGTCTCTGCACCTGCTCAGGGAGGAGCTGACCCAGCCTGGGGTCTTGTCTCTGCACCTGCCCAGGGAGGAGCTGACCCAGCCTGGGGTCCAGTCTCTGCAGCTGCCCAGGGAGGAGCTGACCCAGCTTGGGGTTTAGTCTCTGCAACTGCCCAGGGAGGGAGCTGACCCAGCCTGGTGTCCAGTCTCTGCAGCTGCCCAGGGAGGAGCTGACCCAGCCTGGGGTCCAGTCTTTGCACCTGCCCAGGGAGGAGCTGACCCAGCCTGGGGTTTAGTCTCTGCACCTGCCCAGGGAGGGGTGACCCAGCCTGGGGTCTAGTCTTACACCTGCCCAGGGAGGAGCTGACCCAGCCTGGGGTCTAGTCTTACACCTGCCCAGGGAGGAGCTGACCCAGCCTGGGGTCCAGTCTCTGCACCTGCCCAGGGAGGAGCTGACCCAGCCTGGGGTCTAGTCTTACACCTGCCTAGGGAGGGGTGACCCAGCCTGGGGTCTAGTGTCTGCAGCTGCCCAGGGAAGAGCTGACACAGCCTGGGGTCTAGTCTCTGCACCTGCCCAGGGAGGGTTGACCCAGCCTGGGGTCTAGTCTCTGCACCTGCCCAGGGAGGAGCTGACCCAGCCTGGGGTCTAGTCTTACACCTGCCCAGGGAGGAGCTGACCCAGCCTGGGGTTTAGTCTCTGCACCTGCCCAGGGAGGGGTGACCCAGCCTGGGGTCTAGTCTTACACCTGCCCAGGGAGGAGCTGACCCAGCCTGGGGTCCAGTCTCTGCACCTGCCCAGGGAGGAGCTGACCCAGCCTGGGGTCCAGTCTCTGCACCTGCCCAGGGAGGAGCTGACCCAGCCTGGGGTCCAGACTCTGCACCTGCCCAGGGAAGAGCTGACCCAGCCTGGGGTCCAGTCTCTGCACCTGCCCAGGGAGGAGCTGACCCAGCCTTGGGTCCAGTCTCTGCACCTGCCCAGGGAGGAGCTGACCCAGCCTGGGGTCCAGTCTCTGCAGCTGCCCAGGGAGGAGCTGACCCAGCTTGGGGTTTAGTCTCTGCAACTGCCCAGGGAGGAGCTGACCCAGCCTGGGGTCCAGTCTTTGCACCTGCCCAGGGAGGAGCTGACCCAGCCTGGGGTTTAGTCTCTGCACCTGCCCAGGGAGGGGTGACCCAGCCTGGGGTCTAGTCTTAAACCTGCCCAGGGAGGAGCTGACCCAGCCTGGGGTCTAGTCTTACACCTGCCCAGGGAGGAGCTGACCCAGCCTGGGGTCCAGTCTCTGCACCTGCCCAGGGAGGGGTGACCCAGCCTGGGGTCTAGTCTCTGCACCTGCCCAGGGAGGAGCTGACCCAGCCTGGGGTCCAGACTCTGTACCTGCCCAGGGAGGAGATGACCCAGCCTGGGGTCTAGTCTTACACCTGCCTAGGGAGGGGTGACCCAGCCTGGGTTCTAGTCTTACACCTGCCCAGGGAGGAGCTGACACAGCCTGGGGTCTAGTCTCTGCACCTGCCCAGGGAGGGTTGACCCAGCCTGGGGTCTAGTCTCTGCACCTGCCCAGGGAGGAGCTGACCCAGCCTGGGGTCTAGTCTTACACCTGCCCAGGGAGGAGCTGACCCAGCCTGGGGTCCAGACTCTGCACCTGCCCAGGGAGGAGATGACCCAGCCTGGGGTCTAGTCTCTGCACCTGCCCAGGGAGGGAGCTGACCCGGCCTGTGGTCCAGTCTCTGCACCTGACCAGGGAGGAGCTGACCCAGCCTGGGGTCCAGACTCTGCACCTGCCCAGGGAGGAGCTGACCCAGCCTGGTGTCTAGTCTCTGCACCTGACCAGGGAGGAGCTGACCCAGCCTGGGGTCCAGTCTCTGCACTTGCCCAGAGAGGAGCTGACCCAGCCTGGGGTCCAGTCTCTGCACCTGCCCAGGGAGGAGCTGACCCAGCCAGGGGTCTAGTCTCTGCACCTGCCCAGGGAGGGGTGACCCAGCCTGGGTTCTAGTCTTACACCTGCCCAGGGAGGGGTGACCCAGCCTGGGGTCCAGACTCTGCACCTGCCCAGGGAGGAGCTGACCCAGCCTGGGGTCTAGTCTCTGCACCTGCCCAGGGAGGAGCTGACCCAGCCTGGGGTCTAGTCTTACACCTGCCCAGGGAGGAGCTGACCCAGACTGGGGTCTAGTCTTACACCTGCCCAGGGAGGAGCTGACCCAGCCTGGGGTCCAGACTCTGCACCTGCCCAGGGAGGAGCTGACCCAGCCTGGGGTCTAGTCTCTGCACCTGCCCAGGGAGGAGCTGACCCAGCCTGGGGTCTAGTCTCTGCACCTGCCCAGGGAGGAGCTGACCCAGCCTGGGGTCTAGTCTTACACCTGCCCAGGGAGGAGCTGACCCAGCCTGGGGTCCAGACTCTGCACCTGCCCAGGGAGGAGCTGACCCAGCCTGGGGTCTAGTCTCTGCACCTGCTCAGGGAGGAGCTGACCCAGCCTGGGGTCTAGTCTCTGCACCTGCCCAGGGAGGAGCTGACCCAGCCTGGGGTCCAGTCTCTGCAGCTGCCCAGGGAGGAGCTGACCCAGCTTGGGGTTTAGTCTCTGCAACTGCCCAGGGAGGGAGCTGACCCAGCCTGGTGTCCAGTCTCTGCAGCTGCCCAGGGAGGAGCTGACCCAGCCTGGGGTCCAGTCTTTGCACCTGCCCAGGGAGGAGCTGACCCAGCCTGGGGTTTAGTCTCTGCACCTGCCCAGGGAGGGGTGACCCAGCCTGGGGTCTAGTCTTACACCTGCCCAGGGAGGAGCTGACCCAGACTGGGGTCTAGTCTTACACCTGCCCAGGGAGGAGCTGACCCAGCCTGGGGTCCAGTCTCTGCACCTGCCCAGGGAGGAGCTGACCCAGCCTGGGGTCTAGTCTTACACCTGCCTAGGGAGGGGTGACCCAGCCTGGGGTCTAGTGTCTGCAGCTGCCCAGGGAGGAGCTGACACAGCCTGGGGTCTAGTCTCTGCACCTGCCCAGGGAGGGTTGACCCAGCCTGGGGTCTAGTCTCTGCACCTGCCCAGGGAGGAGCTGACCCAGCCTGGGGTCTAGTCTTACACCTGCCCAGGGAGGAGCTGACCCAGCCTGGGGTTTAGTCTCTGCACCTGCCCAGGGAGGGGTGACCCAGCCTGGGGTCTAGTCTTACACCTGCCCAGGGAGGAGCTGACCCAGCCTGGGGTCTAGTCTTACACTTGCCCAGGGAGGAGCTGACCCAGCCTGGAGTCCAGTCTCTGCACCTGGCCAGGGAGGAGCTGACCCAGCCTGGGGTCTAGTCTTACACCTGCCTAGGGAGGGGTGACCCAGCCTGGGGTCTAGTGTCTGCAGCTGCCCAGGGAGGAGCTGACACAGCCTGGGGTCTAGTCTCTGCACCTGCCCAGGGAGGGTTGACCCAGCCTGGGGTCTAGTCTCTGCACCTGCCCAGGGAGGAGCTGACCCAGCCTGGGGTCTAGTCTTACACCTGCCCAGGGAGGAGCTGACCCAGCCTGGGGTCTAGTCTTATACCTGCCCAGGAAGGAGCTGACCCAGCCTGGGGTCCAGTCTCTGCACCTGCCCAGGGAGGAGATGACCCAGCCTGGGGTCTAGTCTCTGCACCTGCCCAGGGAGGGGTGACCCAGCCTGGGGTCTAGTCTCTGCACCTGCCCAGGGAGGAGCTGACCCAGCCTGGGGTCCAGACTCTATACCTGCCCAGGGAGGAGATGACCCAGCCTGGGGTCTAGTCTTACACCTGCCTTGGGAGGGGTGACCCAGCCTGGGGTCTAGTGTCTGCAGCTGCCCAGGGAGCAGCTGACCCAGCCTGGGGTCTAGTCTCTGCACCTGCCCAGGGAGGGTTGACCCAGCCTGGGGTCCAGTCTCTGCACCTGCCCAGGGAGGAGCTGACCCAGCCTGGGGTCTAGTCTTACACCTGCCCAGGGAGGAGCTGACCCAGCCTGGGGTCTAGTCTTACACCTGTCCAGGGAGGAGCTGACCCAGCCTGGGGTCTAGTCTTACACCTGCCCAGGGAGGGAGCTGACCCATCCCGGGGTCCAGTCTCTGCACCTGCCCAGTGAGGAGCTGACCCAGCCTGGGGTCCAGACTCTGCACCTGCCCAGGGAGGAGCTGACCCAGCCTGGGGTCTAGTCTCTGCACCTGCCCAGGGAGGAGCTGACCCAGCCTGGGGTCCAGTCTCTGCACCTGCCCAGGGAGGAGCTGACCCAGCCTGGGGTCCAGTCTCTGCACCTGCCCAGGGAGTAGCTGACCTAGCCTGGTGTCTAGTCTCTGCACCTGCCCAGGGAGGAGCTGACCCAGCCTGGGGTCTAGTCTTACACCTGCCCAGGGAGGGGTGACCCAGCCTGGGGTCTAGTCTCTGCCGCTGCCCAGGGAGGAGCTGACCCAGCCTGGGGTCTAGTTTTACACCTGCCCAGGGAGGAGCTGACCCAGCCTGGTGTCTAGTCTTACACCTGCCCAGGGACGGAGGGAAGGTGTATGTGAATGTGAGTGTGTGTGTGTGTGTGTGTGTGTGTATGTGTTTGTGAGTGTGTGTGTGTATTACTGTGTGAGTGTGTGTGTGAGTGTGTGTGAGTGTATGTGAGTGTGTGTGAGTGTGTGTGAGTTTATGTGAGTGTATGTGAGTGTGTGTGTGTGTGTGAGTGAGTGTGTGAATGACTGTGTGTGTGAGTGTGAGTGTGTGTGAGTGTGTGTATGACTGTTTGTGAGTGTGTGTGAGTGTGTGTGTATGTATGACTGTGAGTGTGTGTGACTGTGTGTGTGACTGTGTATATGTGTGAGTGTGTGTGTGAGTGTGAGTGTGTGTGTGAGTGTGAGTGTGTGTATGACTGTGAGTGTGTGTGACTGTGTGTGTGACTGTGTATGTGTGTGAGTGTGTGTGTGTGAGTGTGTGTATGACTGTGAGTATGTGTGACTGTGTATGAGTGTGACTGTGTGTGAGTGTGAGTGTGTGTATGCCTGTGAGTGTGTGTGGTTGTGTGTGAGTGTGTGACTGTGTATGTGTGTGACTGTGTATGTGTGTGAGTGTGTGTGTGACTATGTGTAACTGTGTATGTGTGTGAGTGTGTGACTGTGTATGTGTGTGAGTGTATGAGTGTGAGTGTGTGTGACTGTGTATGTGTGTGAGTGTGTGTGACTGTGTATGTGTGTTAGTGTGTGTGTGAGTGTGAGTGTGTGTATGAGTGTGAGTGTGTGACTGTGTATGTGTGTGAGTGTGTGTGTGAGTGTGTGTGTGACTGTGTATGTGTGTGAGTGTGTGTGTGTGTGTGTGTGTGTGTGTGTGTGTGAGTGCGTGCACAAGAGCACTTGCGTGTGTGTGAGAAAGGGAGGGAGACTCTCAGTCTGAGCTTTAGCCCAGCCCGTTGCTGCCCACGGGGCTTCCTGGGGTAGGACACCTCCAGAGCCCTCAGCACAGGGGTCAGGCTGCCATGTGGATTGTGCGGAGCTGATCTCCAGCCACTGCCAGTGTCTGGCTCCTAGAGGGGCCCTGGGCTGTGTGAAGCAGCATGAGCCTGGCTGAGTGGCCGATGGGTGGACTCCTCGCAAGGAAACAGCAAGTCCGGGCTGCAAATGGGGCTTTCTCTCAGAACAGGGCAGCAGAGTGCACGGCGATGAGACTGAGAGGGACATGGAGCATGGACACACTGTCTGGGGCTAAGGCCACGGCAGGTGAGTTAGCATCCATCAAACAGCTTCCTGGTGCACTAGATTCTAATCAAAGTCTTTATTCTGATGACGACTTAATTGTCCAGGTCTATCATCTTTTTTCATCAGATTTCACGCCACCTCCTGACCAGAGCAGTGCGTCTTGTGATGTTGATGCTGAACTTTAACAAAGTATGTACAAACAATTCTAATTCACACTCACACCCCTCAGAAGTTTGCTGGTGCTCTAGACAGTCGGATGACAGGTAAAGTCTGCAGGTCCTGTGACCCCTGGAATGAAGCCCCCAGACCCTCAACTCAGCCCCCAGACCCTCTGCTCAGCCCTCAGACCATCTGCTCAGCCCCCAGATCCCCTGCTCAGCCCCCAGACCTTCAGCTCAGCCCCCAGACCCTCAGCTCAGCCTACAGACCCTCAGCTCAGCCCCCAGACCCTCTGCTCAGCCCCCGGACCCTCAGCTCAGCCCTCAGACCCTCAGCTCAGCCCCTAGACCCTCAGCTCAGCCCCCAGACCCTCTGCTCAGCCCCAGGACCCTCAGATCAGCCCCCGGACCCTCAGTTCAGCCCTCAGACCCTCAGCTCAGACCCTAGACCCTCAGCTCAGCCCCCAGACCCTCTGCTCAGCCCCAGGACACTCAGATCAGCCCCCGGACCCTCAGCTCAGCCCTCAGACCATCTGCCCAGCCCCTAGACCCTCAGCTCAGCCCCCAGACCCTATGCTCAGCCCCCAGACCCTCAGCTCAGCCCCCAGACCATCTGCTCAGCCCCTAGACCCTCAGCTCAGCCCCTAGACCCTCAGCTCAGCCCCCAGACCCTCAGCTCAGCCCCCAGACCCTCAGCTCAGCCCCAGACCCTCAGCACAGCCCCCAGACCCTCAGCTCAGCCCACTGACCCTCTGCCCAACCCCAGACCTTCTGCTCAGGCCCTAGACCCTCAGTTTAGTCCCCAGACCGTCATATCAGCCCCCAGACCCTCAGCTCAGCCCACAGACATTCTGCCCAACCCCAGACCCTCAGCTCAGCCCCCAGACCCTCTGCTCAGCCCCAGGACACTCAGATCAGCCCCCGGACCCTCAGCTCAGCCCTCAGACCATCTGCCCAGCCCCTAGACCCTCAGCTCAGCCCCCAGACCCTATGCTCAGCCCCCAGACCCTCAGCTCAGCCCCCAGACCATCTGCTCAGCCCCTAGACCCTCAGCTCAGCCCCTAGACCCTCAGCTCAGCCCCCAGACCCTCAGCTCAGCCCCCAGACCCTCAGCTCAGCCCCAGACCCTCAGCACAGCCCCCAGACCCTCAGCTCAGCCCACTGACCCTCTGCCCAACCCCAGACCTTCTGCTCAGGCCCTAGACCCTCAGTTTAGTCCCCAGACCGTCATATCAGCCCCCAGACCCTCAGCTCAGCCCACAGACATTCTGCCCAACCCCAGACCCTCAGCTCAGCCCCCAGACCCTCTGCTCTGCCCCCAGACCCTCAGCTCAGCCCCCAGACCCTCTGCTCAGCCCCCAGACCCTCAGATCAGCCCCCGGACCCTCAGCTCAGCCCTCAAACCATCTGCCCAGCCCCTAGACCCTCAGCTCAGCCCCCAGACCATCTGCTCAGCCCCTAGACCCTCAGCTCAGCCCCCAGACCCTCAGCTCAGCCCCCAGACCCTCAGCTCAGCCCCAGACCCTCAGCTCAGGCCCCAGACCCTCAGCTCAGCCCCCAGACCCTCAGCTCAGCCCACTGACCCTCTGCCCAACCCCAGACCTTCTGCTCAGGCCCTAGACCCTCAGTTTAGTCCCCAGACCCTCAGCTCAGCTCCCAGACCCTCATCTCAGCCCCCAGACCCTCAGCTCAGCCCTAGATCCTTGGCTCAGCCCCCAGACCCTCTCCTCATCCCCCAGACCCTCAGTTCAGCCCCCAGACCCTCAGCTCAGCCCCAGACCCTAAGCTCAGCCCCCAGACCCTTAGCTCAGCCCTCAGAACCTTAGCTCAGCCCCCAGACCCTCAGCTCAGCCCCAGACCCTCAGCTCAGCTCTAGACCCTCAGCTCAGCCCCCAGACCATCTTCCCAGGCCCCAGACCCTCAGCTCAGCCCCAGACCCTCAGCTCAGCCCCCAGACCTTCTGCTCAGCACCCAGACCCTCTGCTCAACCCCAGACCTTCTGCTCATCTCCCAGACCCTCAGCTCAGCCCCCAAGACCCTCAGCTCAGCACCAGACCCCCAGCTCAGCCCCAGACCATCTGCTCAATCCCAGACCCTCTGCTCAGCCCCAGACCCTCTGCTCAGCCCCTGACCCTCAGCTCAGCCCCTAGACCCTCAGTTTAGTCCCCCGACCCTAGACCCTCAGCTCAGCCCCCAGATTCTCTGCTCAGCCCCCAGCCCCTCCACACCACTCCTCTGTAGAATCAGCCCTCTCATGCACTTCCTGCAGCCAGCATTTTACCCTAGAGCCCTTTGTACTCTGAATTTGTGCCTCACGTGCTCCTTCTAACATGCCAGGACTCAGACGTGTCACTTCAGGAGCAGTGAGCTGAATGCTCTCTGTCCCTTTGACAGCTGGGAGTCAGCCCGGGCCTCCTGCATGCACAGGGGCTGGGCTTCTCCCAGACCCCCGCCCAGCCTGGGCCCAGCTGAGACCCTGAAGCAGGTAGTCTGGCAGCCGTGAGGAGGCAGAGAGGGTCTGTGAGCCATCCGTGCTTCTCCTGGAAGTGCACCCAGACCCCTGAGCAGGCCACGCAGTCTGTCTGTCTGTGTGTCAATGTGGCACAGCCCAGACACCGGCAGTCTCCTCACAGCGCCTGTGCCCCCAGCCACCCACACCCCCACGCCTCTCCCCACAGTGATCACCACACTGTTTGCACTTATACAGTTTTGAAAACAATAAATACATTAAGCCAGAGTATTTAATCTTTTTAAACTGCTTTTCCCTCAGCATGACTAAACTAACTCGTTACTATTTTTCTTACTGGCACTCTAAGTAATGCTAGAATTATAGTCGCCCTTCCAACAATAAAGGGAAAAAAAGAATTATAGTTGTCCTTTTAAACAAATGTATTTATTGCCAGCAGGATTACTGCAGGGCTTAGTACCTGAGTGCAAGTCTACTGCTCCCAGTCACTTTTTCTTTGTTTTTTTTCTACATTTGATAGGACAGAGTGAAGTTGTGAGGGGAGACAAAGAAAAAAAGAAGGAAAGGAGGGGGAAGAAGGGGAGGAGGAGAGACCTGCAGTACCACTCCATGAAGCTCTCTTCCTCAGTGGGGCTGGGACTTGAACCCTTGAACCAGGTCCTTGTGTGCTCAGGTAACTTGTGCGCTCAGCTAGGTACCTCACTGTCCGGCCCCTGCAGCCACGTGTCTACACGGTGCTGAGCGTGCGAGACAGGCAGGGTACAAGGTGTCTCTCAGAGCTCTGTGATGGTCTGCTCTCTCTCACACACACAGACTCTCTCACGCACACATTCCTTTAAGCACAGACTACAGACTGACTCTCACAGACATACAGACTGACACACAGAGACTCTCCCTCACACAGTCTCCCTACCCCCTCTCTCATACACACATACACACACACACACACAGAGTCTCTCTCTCTCTCTCTCTCTCTCTCTCTCTCTCACATACAGAGATGCTTCCAGGTGTTGGCTATTACAAATTGTGCTGCTATGAACATAGGACATAGGTGTACACATGTCTTTTTGGATGGGTGTGATTCAGTCCTTAGGGTATATTGCTAAGAGAGAAATTACTGGATCATAAGGAAGTCCACTTCTAGCCTTCTGAGAGTTCTCCAGACTGCTTTCCACCAGGGCTGGACCAGCTGACATTCCCACCAGCAGAGCAGGAGGGTTCCTTTATCCCCACAACCTCTCCAGCATTTGTTGCTGCTGTTCTGTTGATGTGTGCCGTTCTCAATGTTATACACTGGGTTAGGTGGCATCTCATTGTTGTCTTTATTTGCATTTCTCTGATAATCAAAGACCTGGAGCAATTTTTCATATGTTTGTCAGTCCTTTGTATTTCTTCTGTCGTGAATATTCTGTTCATATCCTCTGCCTACTTTTGGCTGAGATCATTTGCTTTTTGATGTTGAGTTTGATGATCTCTTTATATGTTCTGGGTAGTAGCCTCTTGTCTGATGTCTGGCACGTGAAGACCTTCTCTTATTTTGTGAGGGTTCTCTTTGTTTGGGTGATTTTTTTTTTTTTTTTTTGCTGTTCAGAAGCTCTTCAATTTGATGTAGTCCCATTGATTTGTTTTTGACTGTCTTCCTTGCAGTTGGGTTTGTATCAGCAAAGATGTCCTTGAGGTTTAGATGGGAAAGTGTTCCACCAATGTTTTCCTCTAAGTATTTGGTAGTTTTTCGTCTAACATCCAGGTCCTTGATGCATTTGGAGTTGATTTTTTTTCTGGTGAGATAAGGTGGATCAGTTTCATTCTTTTGCATGTTTCAACCCAGTTTTCCCAGCACCATTTACTGAAGAGAGTCTCCTTCCTCCATTTAATACTTTGGGGCCCCCTATCAGAAAGTAGATGTCCATAGGTGTGGGGGTTTAGTTCTGGGTTTTCAATTCTGTTCCACTGATCTGTGTGGCTATTTTTGTTCCAGTACCAGGCTGTTTTGATGATGATGGCCTTATAATATAGTTTGATGTCTGGGAGTGTGATGCCTCCATTTCTGTTTCTTTTCCTCAGGATCGTTTTAGCAATTCTAAGTGTTTTCTGGTTCCAGATAAATGATGGTAGTTTTTATTTTATTCTCTTAAAGAAACTTGGTGGGACTTTGATGGGTATTGGGTAGAATGTTCATTTTGATGATTATTAATCCTTCTGATCTGTTAGCATGAGATGATTCCATTTCTTTGTATCATTTTCTATTTCCTTGAATAGCAACTCATAGTTTTCAGTACACATCCCAGTAGAGTTTTCAGATCACTGTTCTCAGTGGCCATTCTCCCATTGAAATGCTGGCTGCCACCTTGCCCTCAGTGTGGAATAAGAACGGTAGGGGCTGCCCCACTCTCTGAAGGGAGGCTGGGTCGACATACTCTGGCACTCGAGGAAGACGGGTCCAGAAATGAGTGCAGCGTAGGGTGTTCCTAGCTGTGACCATGGAATGTGAGGTCAGACCTATAGAGATGCAGAAGTTACACAGGCTCCTGTACTGAATATGGGCCCCAGATGAGATCCATCGGGTCTACAGTTTATGGTATTTATATACTTTGCCCCTGACCCAGTTTTCTGGTCCTGTTTCCAACTCTAACACCATTTTCCCAGATAATACTTTAGCCCACCTGTATGTTAGCTGTCGGGCTCAGGTAAAACTAGTAAAGTCATGGACCCCTTGGCATATACCTAAAATAGACCTACTAGCTTTTCCCAACATAAAGACCCCAAATTTTGTCTGATTTATTCTTATCTTTAGGTTTCTGATTATTAAACAATTTGTTCTTCTTTATATCTTAATTGTTTTCATACACCAAGTTGCAGATGCTACCATGATTCCACCCTGACTTCCCCAGGCAGATGACCTCACCAACCGGACTCCCACCTCTCCAGAGCTGTACCCAACTAAGGAAAGACAGAAATGGGCTGGAGCTGCGGATCCACCTGCCAACATCCTTGTCCAGCAGAGAAGCAATTACAGAAGCCAGAACTCCCATCTTCTGCACTTCAGAACGAATTTTGGTCCATACTCCCAGAGGGATAAAGAATAGGGAAGCTTCCAGTGGAGGGGATGGGACATGGAACTCTGGTGGTGGGAACTGTGTGGAATTGTACCCTCTTAGCCTACAGTCTAGTCAATCATTATTAAATAAATACACAAAGAATAAGAGAGAAAGAAAGAAGGAAAGAAAGAAAGGAAGGAAGGAAGAGAGAGAGAGAAAGAAGTGCTGACTATCTTGTAGCATGGTGAGAGCAAGCTTTGGCCCTCAGATGTTACTCTACAAAAGAGGCCTTATCACACAGAGAATCCACAGTCAGTCTCAATGTTAGGAAACTTTTGCTTTGGCTTTACAACAGCAAAGTCACTTACCACAGGCTGAAGAGATCACATGCACTTTCTTTTTTCCCTTTTGATTCTTTCATTTGAGTTCTGGAAGTCACCTTCAATATGAAGACTTAGTAGGAAAGAATCTTTATAAGCACATGCTACACTGTAATTAATAATAAAAATTTAATACCAGGTTTGGTTTCTGTATCATCTGAGATGAAAGTAGGAGCACAAATCCCTTAGATCTCTCTTGCTGAAGATATTCCCAAGCAGCTCTAAAAATAGCACCACACAGTCAAGTTTGACCTTTTACGATTCAGAAAGTTTCAGGTCTTCCGTTCGCTTTTCTCTTTGAAGAAATAAATGTACTTAGAAGAAACCGAAGGGGGAAATTCTGACTATTAAAATACCCTACAATGAAACTTCCTGGGTTTGTTTTAATTTCTCAATCTCCAGTTGAGCTATTCATGGTATATGGTGTGTGCATAATTGTTACACTTTTATTTTTCAAGGCAAGGTAGGCAAGGGTACAGCTAGGACTGTTCCCTGAGCCGAAGCCACCTAGCACACTCACAGGATGAGCACCATGGTCTCTTTCTTAAAAAATGCGTCTCTTTCAAAAAATAAATAAAAAAAAAAACCTTCAAAAAGTAATACCACTCAGTGCCCTGTGACCCCCAACTCTGGGTAACTGCAGTATCTCTCGGTGCCCTGTGACCCCTTCATCTGGTTAACTGCAGTATCTCTCGGTGCCCTGTGACCCCTTCATCTGGTTAACTGCAGTATCTCTCGGTGCCCTGTGATCCCCTCCTCTGGGTAACTGCAGTATCTTTCGGTGCCCTGTGATCCCCTCCTCTGGGTAACTGCAGTATCTCTCGGTGCCCTGTGATCCCCTCCTCTGGGTAACTGCAGTATCTTTCGGTGCCCTGTGATCCCCTCCTCTGGGTAACTGCAGTATCTCTCAGTGCCCTGTGATCCCCTCCTCTGGGTAACTGCAGTATCTCTCGGTGCCCTGTGATCCCCTCCTCTGGGTAACTGCAGTATCTCTCAGAGCCTTGTGACCCCCACCTCTGGGTAACTGCAGTATCTCTCGGTGCCCTGTGATCCCCTCCTCTGGGTAACTGCAGTATCTCTCGGTGCCCTGTGACACTCTCTGGGTAACTGCAGTATCTCTCGGTGCCCTGTGACCCCCACCTCTGGGTAACTGCAGTATCTCTCAGAGCCTTGTGACCCCCTCCTCTAGGTAACTGCAGTATCTCTCGGTGCCCTGTGATCCCCTCCTCTGGGTAACTGCAGTATCTCTCGGTGCCCTGTGACACTCTCTGGGTAACTGCAGTATCTCTCGGTGCCCTGTGACCCCCACCTCTGGGTAACTGCAATATCTCTCAGAGCCTTGTGACCCCCTCCTCTGGGTAACTGCAGTATCTCTCAGAGCCTTGTGACCCCCACCTCTGGGTAACTGCAGTATCTCTCGGTGCCCTGTGATCCCCTCCTCTGGGTAACTGCAGTATCTCTCGGTGCCCTGTGACACTCTCTGGGTAACTGCAGTATCTCTTGGTGCCCTGTGACCCCCACCTCTGGGTAACTGCAATATCTCTCAGAGCCTTGTGACCCCCTCCTCTAGGTAACTGCAGTATCTCTCGGTGCCCTGTGACCCCCTCCTCTGGGTAACTGCAGTATCTCTCAGAGCCTTGTGACCCCCACCTCTGGGTAACTGCAGTATCTCTCGGTGTCCTGTGACCCCCTCCTCTGGGTAACTGCAGTATCTCTCAGAGCCTTGTGACCCCCACCTCTAGGTAACTGCAGTATCTCTCGGTGCCCTGTGATCCCCTCCTCTGGGTAACTGCAGTATCTCTCGGTGCCCTGTGACACTCTCTGGGTAACTGCAGTATCTCTTGGTGCCCTGTGACCCCCACCTCTGGGTAACTGCAGTATCTCTCAGTGCCCTGTGACCCGCACTGTTGGTATGCATCAGACCCCTTCTGTTTTATTTGGTTTAAATCCCCCCTGCTTAACACTATTCTATTTACATAACCACTGCATTCTAGTTACATAACCACTGTTAACAAGTACCACCCTCCCTCCAGGGCATGGGTGGTTCAGTGATAGGATTCTCGCCTGCTCCGCCCCCTCCTTGTCACACTCTAATTTTCACCAGTCACTTTTCTCTCCACCCTCTCTATGTCACATCCTGTTTCCACCCTACTTGGCAAGTATATATAAAGACAGCATTGTGAGTTTTACAGTACCTTGAGTTTAGCTTAGCTCGGCTTAGATTGTGCTGCATCCTGCATGAATAAAGAGATACTGCCTACAGCTCAACCATGAGTCCCTGGTCGTCTGTTACCCACCCGTGAAGCCAGCCCGGCGAAAACAACATAACCCATCGAAAACAACATATGGTGCTACAACGTGGGGCTGGACCTGCACAACTCCCAGATAAGTGAAGACTTTGCCTACCTATGCACTATGGTCTTCTCTTCTACTTATGAAGAGGTTTGCCAAAGCCTCTACTATTTCATTATGAGACAGTTTCTCTGTCTCTGGAACATTTTACTCTGGGCCACACTTCGGTTCCCTGACCGGGAACTTTGGTTTCTTATGACTGGGATCATAGAGCTTGGGAGATGCACGGAGATTTCTCCTTGGACTTTCTGGATTCCCTCTCCCATGTTTCCTGAGGAAAAGGACTACATTTTGCTCCGGGCCACAGTTTGGTTCTTTATGACTGTGATCGTAGACCTTGGGATATGCATGGGGATTTCCCCTGGGACTTTCTGGACTTCTTCTCCCATGTTTCCCATGGAGAAGGACTACTCTAATTTGAAGAACATTCTCAAGTACCCTGGCAGTTCCCACGTATGGAGACACGTGGTTAGTTCTACTCTCCTGATTGGATTCTTTCTTCAATGGGAAGACGCTTTTAAAAGTAGATGCCTGAAGCAATACAGCAGGAACAGTCAGAAGCACCCTAAATGGAATTTCGAGGAGCTTTTTGGACTAGAACACCCTCCGGGGATTCTTAATCCTACATGGTGAGATCTTGATAATCTGGTTCAAGTTGCGTTTCATAAGAGAATGATTTGAATGACTGAATTTTTGTTTGACATTGACTTTAAAAAAATGCTGGATGCAGCCATGATTTCTAGAGACATCCAGAAACAATCCAAAAAGTTGTTTGTTCCCTCCTTTGATTTCTCTTTTATGTCCTGACATGAATCTGAAACGTTTAATCCTGAAAACTGTATGAGTTATGGGTGGGGCAGATAGTGCAATGATTATGTTAATTATTCTCATGCCTGAGGCTTTTAACCATGGTTCTTCTGTTTACCTTTCCACATTTTATAGAGTTTAAACTGTTTAAACAACCTTAAAATCATACTAGAAAGGACTTCCAATTATAATGGAGTTATCAATTATAGTAAACTTCTAATCTGCTACAAGTTTTGTTTGACAAGTAAGTGAATTTCAGCTGTCAAAGTCTTCACATGAAAAAACATCCACTCAAATGGAATTCCTGGAAATCCATTTGGATCCCGTTCTCTGACATCGCCCACAAGATGGAATGTCTACAACACACCCCCAGAAACCAATGATGTGACCTGGCACGACCTGAAGAAACAGATTCACAGACTCCAAAGCTCACTCTCTACAGAAAAGCAGAATTCTGGTGGCCGACATTCCCCATCGAGACAGACGTGCAGCGTTTCATCCTCCGGCATTTTCTTCTGTGGTCAGCTAATTTGGACTGACACCTCCATCGGACTTACTGGTACACGCTGCTGTGTTTCTCAAAGACTAACTTCAGCCAATTGCCTTGAGACTTTATAGACCATGTCCCCTCGCCTGCAGGCTCTTCCCCAGATGCAGAAAACTCCCCCTCCTTATTAGGTTATGCCCACAGAGGCATGAAGCGCCCCAAGAGGCAAGAGATGCCCACAGAGGCAGGAAACGCCCTTTGAGGCAAGAGATGCCCCCAGAGGCATGAAGCGCTCCCAGAGGCAAGAAATGCCCTTTCGCCTGCTAGACCTTGCCCTTTGAGGCAAGAAACATTTCCCTTGGCATCACACTGGTTATTGCTGCTCGCCTATTTTGTTTTCCATGTCTTATGCCAGTTCTTTTGAAAATGCCTGTACCATATAGGTTTCTGTTCACCCCACACTCCTAATACTATGGCCATTAGTTAAAAAGAAAGGGGGAATTGTTGGTATTCATGAGACCCCTTCTGTTTCATTTGGTTTAAATCCCCCCTGCTTAACACTATTCTATTTACATAACCACTGCATTCTAGTTACATAACCACTGTTAACAAGCACCACCCTCCCTCCAGGGCATTGGTGGTTCAGTGATAGGATTCTCGCCTGCTCCGCCCCCTCCTTGTCACACTCTGATTTTCACCAGTCACTTTTCTCTCCACCCTCTCTATGTCACATCCTGTTTCCACCCTACTTGGCAAGTATATATAAAGACAGCATTGTGAGTTTTACAGTACCTTGAGTTTAGCTTAGCTCAGCTTAGATTGTGCTGCATCCTGTATGAATAAAGAGATACTGCCTACAGCTCAACCATGAGTCCCTAGTCGTCTGTTACTCACCCGAGAAGCCAGCCCGGCGAAAACAACCTAGCCCGGCGAAAACAACACCGCACCTCTGGGTAACTGCAGTATCTCTCAGTGCCCTGTGACCCCCATCTCTGGGTAACTGCAGTATCTCTCGGTGCCCTGTGACCCCCACCTCTGGGTAACTGCCATATCTCTCAGTGCCCTGTGACCCCCACCTCTGGGTAACTGCAGTATCTCTCAGTGCCCTGTGACCCCCACCTCTGGGTTGCTGCAGTATCTCTAGGTGCACTGTTGTTGGGTAGTATGCCAGCTCCCCCTGGCTTCTGCTTTTCCAAGCACCCGTATGCCTGTATAGGGATTGGTTTGATCCCATTCAAAGCAGTCTATTTACATAAATCACTTTTACATTTACATAAAGCACCACACTCCCTCCAAGGCATTGGTGGTTCAGTGGTAGAATTCTCGCCTACTCCGCCCCCTCTCCTTGTCACACCCTGATTTTCACCAGTCACTTTTCTCTCCACCCTCTCTACGTCACATCCTGTTTACACCCTACTTGGAAAGTATATAACAACAACATTGTTCGTTTTGGTAGTGGTAAGTTGAAGTTGTAGTGTTAGTTTTAGTCTATCTCAGCTTAGATTGCGCTGTGTCCTGCATGAATAAAGAGATACTGCGTACAGCCCAGCCATGAGTCCTGGGTTGTCTGTCTTCTCTCGAGAAGCCAGACTGACACACTGTGACCCCCACCTCTGGGTTGCTGCAGTATCTCTGGGAGCCTCCTGAGCCTTGTTCACTCTCTGGGCACTTGCAACTTCCCTGTGACTCACTTCAGTTGTTTGACTACCATTTTCTTAGGCTATATCTACATCCATGCTGCAGCTGGAAAAAAAAAGTTCTTGGTACAAAATGTGGAAGGAAGGGGGCTGGTGGAGGTGCACCCAGGTGAGTGCACCCACTACCCTGTGGACCCAGGTGGAAGCCCCTATGCCCCACCTGCAGGGGGAAGCTTCAGAGTGGTCAGCTAGGCTGCTGGTGCCACCCCCTCTCCACCACCCCCTCCATGCCCAACCTCCCTCTGTCCTACCCCAGACAAAGAGAAGGAAGGAAGGAAGGCAGGCCACTGGAAACTGGGTTCATGGTGGTGACAGCACAGGCAGCAGTGTCAGCGGCAATTAAACACACGCATATTTACACACAGTGGCACCGACTATGTGTGCCCTTAAGTTCTAGTTTCATTTTATTTTTTTGCAAGTTTGGTCAGTCTCTCTCTCTCTCTCTCCCTCTCTCTCTCTCTCTCTTGCCTCCAGGGTTATGGCTGGAGCTCAGTGACGGCACTAGGAACCCACTGCTCCTGGCAGACATTTTTTCTGTTTTATTGGACAGGACAGAGAGAAACTGAGAGAGGAAGGGGAGATAGAGAGGGAGAGAGGAAGGAAGGGAGGGAGGGAGGATGGAGGAGAGACACATGCAGACCTGCTCAGTACCACTTGTGAAGCATCCCACTGCAGGCGGGGTGCTGGAGTTTGAACCCCTATCCTTGCTTGGGCCCTTGCACTTGGTACTGCTTGCATGTAGCCAGGTGGCCACCTCCTGGCCCCTTAGGCCGCAGATCTATGAGCGCGAGCTTCGACAAGTCCCGCCACCAAGCTCTCTCACCACCAACCTCTCTCACCACCGAGATGTGTCAGCGCCCTCACTTCCCTGGAATTGTCGGACCTTCCATTTGTCACCTGCACTTACTTCCCATCGGCACTTCATGAAGCTACTGTGAGTCAGGACACTGGTGCTGCGTGTGTGCATGCCTGCGTGTGCGTGTGTGCATGTGCCTGCATGTGCCTGTGTGTGCCTGCGAGTGCCTGCATGTGCCTGTGTGTGCATGTGTGCATGTGCCTGTGTGTGCCTGCGTGTCCCTCATGTGCCTGTGTGTGCGTATGCATGTGTGCATGCGTGTGCGTGCATGTGCCTGCATGTGCCGGGGCTGCTGCAGGCTGCTGTGCTGTGACCCTGTGCCGCCCGGCCTGTGGGCTCTGGCCTTGCCCTGGAGCCGCGGGCGTGCAGGCGGGCATGCAAGACCCACGGAGGATGGGCACAGGGGGCACTCAGCGGCACCTGTGTGTCTATCTGTCCGGCACTCGCACCCGCTGCCTGACTTCACAAGGTGGTGGTGGCGGGAAATGGCTTATTCACCTGCCGCTGGGCACACTACCAGCAGCTGGATGAGCAGAGGGGCCAGACCAGTGCAGAGTGCAGGCTGGGGGTCCATCCGAGCGGCATGGAGGTGCACCCGTCTCTCCAGGACGTGGACACTGGCCGGCGGGAGGTGCTGACCAGGCACTGTCCCCGGGAGCGAAGCCCAGGACGCCGACCTCAAGGTCAGCAAGCAGCTCATGGTCACAGAGGGTGTCTGCATGGTCAGGGTTACTGGCGGTGGGCAGGGGCCCCGGGAGTAGGCAGGGGGCCTCTGGGTGGGCAGGGGCACCAGGAGTGGGTGGGGGCACCGGAAGTGGGCGGGGGGCCTCTGGGTAGGCAGGGGCACCAGAAGTGGGCAGGGGTGCGGGCAGTGGGCAGGGGCACCGGGAGTGGGCAGGGGGCCTCTGGGTAGGCAGGGGCACCGGAAGTGGGCAGGGGTGAGGGCAGTTGTCAGGGGCACCGGGAGTGGGCAGGGGGCCTCTGGGTAGGCAGGGGTGCAGGCAGTGGGCAGGGGCACCGGAAGTGGGCAGGGGTGCAGGCAGTGGGCAGGGGCACCGGAAGTGGGCAGGGGTGCAGGCAGTGGGCAGGGGCCCCGGGAGTGGGCAGGGCACCACTGCTGGGTGGGGCCATCAGAAGCGGACGGGGCACTGGGGAGGGCCAGCGGAAGTGGTCACCGGAAGTGGACATGGGCGGCTGCCGGAAGCCGGCTGGCAGGTAGACACCACCGTCCGTCCGGAAACCCCATGCGAGTGGGGACGAGGCTCAGGGCTCCATGACCACAGGGAGACTGATGCTCGGAGCCACAGCGGATGGTAGGGTCGGGCTGAAGGGTCAAGGCCGCCTCTCTCCCCAGCTGCAGCCTGAGGGGACATGGCCAGCCCCTGAGGGGACAGAGACACCCCTGAGGGGACACGGCCACCTGAGGGGACACAGTCACCCCATGAGGGAACAGAGACACCACCTGAGGGGACATGGCCAGCCCCTGAGGGGACAGAGACACCCCTGAGGGGACAGACACACCCCCTGAGGGGACAGAGACACCCCTGAGGGGACAGACACACCCCCTGAGGGGACAGAGACACCCCTAAGGGGACAGAGACACCACCTGAGGGGACATGGCCAGCCCCTGAGGGGACACATCCAACCCTGAGGGGACACAGCCACTACTCAGAGGATGCAGTCTACTTCAATTCTTTTTCCTTAACTTTATTGAATTTATCCTATAGGACTGAGGGAATTTGAGAGGGAAGGAAAGAGAGGCGCCCGTAGCCCTGCTTCAGTCCCCTGCAGCTGGGGACTAGGGGCTCGAACCCGGATCTTTGTGCATGCTAACGTGTGAGCTTAGCCCGGGGCACACCCCGGCCCCGCTGAAATGGATGCCGCAGTAGCATCTCGGCCAACATCTCGAGCTCTGTTGGGCACGGCTGCTAGCAGTCGCCTTGCTGGGGGCAGAGACGGCACCGGAGGCTGCGGCTGCTTTGCCTGTGCGGCCCCACTCCACCAGAGGACCCTTCAGAGCTGCCTTCTCTCTGGGAAAACAAACAGACAAAGAAAAGCTTGCTTGGGGCGGTGTAGCACTAGTGATGCTGAAAGGGGAAGATGGAGGAGGGGAGGGGAGAAAGGGGACAGGAAGTCCCGGAGAATGAACAAATGGAAGGGAGGAAAGGAGGGAGGAAGGGCGAGAGAGGGAGGGAGAGAGGGATGAGGAACTTGCCTTTCTGGGTGGAAAATGTCCCCCTGACCAGCAGGCTTTGTGATTAGCCTTTTGGAGGACAAGCTATCAAATGCCTATCAGAATCTGAAATCGCCTTGTAACTTTCAGTCGCATTCTGTTTTACGATGGCCAGACGCTGATGGGAAAGAAAGTTTATATTCTTATCACCCGAAAGGTCCAGCCTGCTTTTTACTCCCTGTTGATGGGAGGGAGGTGAGCTCCGAGGTGAGAGCAGCACATCTGTCACCTCTTGTCGGCTGTGACAAGGCCCTGGAGCTGACTGATGGTGGAACCGGCTGCCTGGTGCTCCGGCCCCGCAGTGAAGCTCCGTCAGCTGCGGCTCTGCTGCCCTGCCCACGTGCCCGGCCGGCTCCATTTCCCGCCGCGCAGAGCTCGGAACCCCCCAGAGAGGTGCAACGGGACAGGGCAGCATCCCACGGCCGGCCCCTTCCTCCCCAGGGCCTGCGATGTCTTCCTGCCCCCCAGACTTGGCCGCAGGAGCCCCGAGCTCTGCTTCCCTCACACCTTCTCCAGGCCCACAGGCGGCTGTTCGCAGGGTAGCTGCCTCCTGTCGCCCACTCGCTTCCGTCTGCTGTGGGGTGAAATGGGGTCGCCTCCTTCTCCAAGAACCCCGGCACTTACCCGGGGGTGACTCGCCCCTGGGGGCCTGCAACTGCCTGAGGCCGCGCTCCACCCCGCTTTCCGCAGTGTTTCCAGCGGCCCTGGCCAGCAGCAGCGGGCTCGCACGCGGCCTCAAACGTGTGCCGCCACCTGTGTCCCCCAGCCCTCAGGAAGGGGCCGCGGCTGTGACCGGCACGGCCTTGGATGGACTGGGGAGCCAAGTACCTATTTAAACACGTCTACTCCTGCTTCCGTAACTTTCACTTGTTGGAAAACACAAGCTTCCTCACTAGCTAAGTGACTTGAGAGCAACGCTTCTGGGACCCCGTGGCCCCAAGTCGCTGGACAGTCAGCTTGAGCGCCTTGGTGGCACTGTTGTGATGACTGCCAGCACCTGGGGCAGCCCACTTTCCTGGATTTAACTGCAAGTAGCAGGGGCCAGGGCCAGAGGCCAGAGGTCAAGTGCACAGAGACTAAGTTACAGTGGCGTGCCCGCGAGTGTGTGAGTGTGTGTGCCCCGCTGCTCAACACACCCCAAATACCACCGCTGGCAGAAGTGAGCTGTGAAGCATGAATTCAGCAGTCTGTCTGTCTACACAGAGACAACAACAGCTGCCACACTGCATGGACGGTCTGGGATGAGTGACGCCATGGGAGCTGAGAGGACTGGAGGACGCAGAAGAGCTGCACTGGGGTCTGTCATCTCGGGGCCCCTCCACTGGGTGGCTGTGCCCCTGTGGCCAGCCCTCCCCATCCATACTCCTTAGCCTTTACGCAGACCCCTTAAATATCCTTCTGGGTCCACTCACTACCTAATTGAAACATCATCTGATGGAGGAAAGAAAATCCTGCCGTGTTTGTGTTTAAAATAGGGTTTTGGGTTTATCAGCTAGACGCCGCAGAGGTGCAAAGCAGGCTGAGTGCTGGGGCGTTGCCACCCTGTCCCGCCTGCCCACCCCTGTGTGGTCGGGGGGAGACTCCACTCTGCTCTGCTCTGCCGGCCTTGGGCCATGCTTCTCTCTTTCTCTCTTTTTAAATTTAGTTTCAGTTTGATTTTGTTGTTGTTGTTGTTTGTTTGCTTCCAGGGTTATCACTGGAGCTCAGTGCCGGCGCTCTGAATCCACTGCTCCTGGAAGCCATTTTTCCATTTTATTGGATAGAGACAGAAAAATTGAGAGTAGAGGGGGAAATAGGGAAGCAGAGAGACACCCACAGACCTGCTTTGCTACTTGTGAAGCACCCCCACTGCAGGTGAGGAACAGGGGCTCGAACCCGGAGCTTTAGTACTCTTTGCACTTAACCAAGTGGGAGCTGCACGGCCCTTGGGCTCTGCTTCTCCAGGCGGCGGGCTGGGTAACAAGCTGCACCTGACACAGTCTCCTGACCCTCACACAGCCCAGGTTCCTGCTCAGAGCCGTGTCTGTGCTCTCCTGGGTGTGAACACCCCTCGTGAGCTTGTGTCCTGGGCACACGAGAGCCTGTGTGCACACATGTATGTGTGTGTACATGTGTGTATATGTACACGCATCGAAGGCAGCCCACGCAGGCTCAGCCTGGTTCTCCCTGCAGGAGCTGTGAAGCATAGGAGGGATCCACTGAGCTGATGGGCTGCTGACGTAGCCCTGTGGTGACACCGTGCTTGTCCTCTGCAGGGAGGCCGCAGGTCTCTAGGAAGGGCTGTGGGTGGCCAGTCGAGTCAGCTGGATGGCTGTCTGTCCTGCCTTCGTGTACAGTGTCCAGGTCTCCTCACCTTCTGGGCACCCACAGCCAGGTGAGGCTGAAACCCAGAGCTCTCGTTTTTTATCAGATGTTCTGTAAGGCGTGTCTTCATGGGCAAGGAAGCTTAGGAAATGACTTGTAAAGCAAATGTGACAGGTGCTTTGCTGTTGAGGGGGGCTGGGTGGTGGCACACAGGGTTAAACGCACATAGTTTGAAGTGTACGGACCTACTCAAGAATCCTGGTTCGAGTTCCCAGCTCCCCACTCGCAGGGGGGTCACTTCATAAGCAATGGAATAGATCTGCGGGTGTCTATATTTCTTTGTGCCTCTCCATCTTCTCTCTCAATTTCTCTCTGTCCTATCAAAAAAAAAAATGGCCACAGGAGCAGTGGATTCGTAGTGCAGGCACTGAGCCAAGCAATAACCATGGAGGCAAAAAAAAAAAAAAGAAAGAAAGAAAAGAAAAGAAAAGAAAAGAAAAGAAAAGAAAAGAAAAGAAAGGTTGTTTTGAAGGATCAGAGCCTCTGACCTGGGCTCTGAGTCTCCCCTCAGTGCGGACATCAGGCCATGCTGTTCCTCACAGTCACGGTGGTGGGGTCCTGACCCCTAATCGGGGTCATTCAAGTTACTGGCTTGCACAAAAGCCTGGAGCCAGACTGCAGAAGCAGTCTGCTGTGTTCTCCAGCACCATAAACGTGAGGTAGCTGGAACTTAACTTGGGTCAGTAGACAGTCAAGCACATTATGGGGTCAGAGTGGGCACAGGGAGCTCTACTAATGTAGAACTTTGCATGTTCACGTACTCTGAAATATCAGAAAATACTTTATAAAACCTTACGTTTGTCTTTTGACCTCAGAAAGTTCTGTTAGGGGCCTCATGTTGTGAGTATATGACACGGGCTCGAGCCCAGTCCCACCACGCAGGAGGAAGGTGCTGTGGTCTCTTTACTCAGTCTGTGTCTCTCTGTGGAGAAACAATGAGGGCCTATTCATGTCACGCCTTGTCTGCAGTGTTTCTCTTCACCTTGGTGTCCCCTCTACCAGACGGACCGCAGAGATCATTCTGGCCTTTAAAATAAAAAAATACCATTAGACGTTTGAGGCAGATTCCCTGTAATCAGGCCAGAGACTTTTCACCTCAAATATAGAAGTGTGTCTCACCAAGGTTTCTTACCTCGCAAAGTCAGGCGACCTGCTTCCTCCCTGGCTGTTTTTAGCTGTTCATTCCCGAGTGAACGCCTCCAGAGGTGAGAACAGTCGCCAGGTCTGAATGGAGAGGAGTGAACTGACAGCTGACGCTGTGGACGGTGAGTGAGAAGGCTGATCACACTTGGCCTTTGCCTCCTGGCTGTTCAGAGCTGTTGCTCCACACACCTTCCCAAGGCTGCATGCCGAAGTGCTTCTCTGTGTCACAGACTCGGGGGAGGGAGGGTCCTGTGCTCCAGCAAGTGGGTGTGAGGTCTCCAGGCAGCAAGGCTGGGCAGGTGAGTGCTAAGAGCTGGTTGTGCTGTGAGCGCTGCCCAGGTGAGCCTGGGCCTTTGAGAGCTACTATGTCCTCTGCCCAGGTGAGCCTGGGCCTCAGTGAAGGGTTGTGATCTCTGCCCAGGTGAGCCTGGGCCTTTGGGAGGGGCCTGCCTTCTGCCCAGGTGAGCCTGGGCCTCTGTGTTGGCTGTGCCCTCTGCCTAGGTGAGCCTGGGCCTCTGGGAGGGGCCTGCCTTTGGCCTGTCTCCTCCATCATGGAGACTGATTTCAGCAGTATGGCCAAGCTCTCACCTCAGGGCTGGTCTCTGCAGCCCATTCCCTGTTGGGTAGTATGCCAGCTCTCCCCGGCTTCTGTCTCTAATCCTGCTTAACCAAGCACCTGTATGCCTGTATGGGATTGGTTTGATCCCACTCAAAGTTGCGGTCTATTTACATAAATCACTTTTACATTTACATAAAGCACCACCCTCCCTCCAGGGCATTGGTGGTTCAGTGGTAGAATTCTCGCCTGCTCCGCCCCCTCTCCTTGTCACACCCTGATTTTCACCAGTCACTTTTCTCTCCACCGTCTGTACATCACATCCTGCTCACACCCGACTTTGAAAGTATATATAAGGACAGCATTGTTCGTTTTACTTTAGTTTTAGTTTAGCTTAGCTTGGCTTAGAGTGTGCTGTGTTCTGCATGAATAAAGAGATACTGCCTACAGCTCAGCCATGAGTCCCGGGTCATCTGTCTCTGCTCACGAAGCCAGTCCGATAATTCCCTACCTAGGTCCACCTGGGGCACCACTCGTCTGAGGTCAGACATAGACAGCTGGTCACCCACGAACAGGTGTCGGCTAGCTTCATGGGTGGGTGTTGGTCTGCTTCTAGTTCTGCTTCTGGGATCCTTCTGTTACATTGCTTGGTTCTGTGGTCTATTGACCTGGTCATTCTGTAACATTTTTTGTTTGGTCTCACTCCCCCTGCCTCTGGGAGATTTTGGTTTAGTCCTTGCTAGTTCATGTTTCTTCCTTCTCCCCGCCCCCTATCCTAGGCACTTCCTTGGTTCCTGACTCTTCCGTGGGAGGAGAGAGAAGCAGGACAGAATTGGGCTGTGACTAGATTAGATTAGTTTTTTGAACCGTTCACTCATGAATAAAGAAATATTGCTTCTCCACCCAGCCATGTGTCCCTGGTCATCTGTCTCCCGCCACGAAGCTAGCCTGGCATACTGGTGCCCTGAGCTCTGACAGGTGGGAGAGAGAGATGACCAGGGACTCATGACTGAGTGGTACGCAGTTCAGTCTTTATTCATGTGGAACGCAGCGAAATCTAAGCTATCTCTAATCACAATCCTGTCCTTATATATCCTGAGGCGGAAGAGTCAGGTCCGAAGAGGATGTACGCAGGATAGGGGGTGGGGAGAAGGAGAAAGCATGAAAACAGTGAGGATTAAACCAGTGCCCTGCAGGCAGGGCGGTGCTTAGTTAACAGTGGTTATGTAACTAGATACAGTGTTAAGCAGGGGGATTAAACCAATGCCCTGCAGGCAGGGCGGTGCTTAGTTAACAGTGGTTATGTAAATAGAGCACAGTGTTCAGCAGGGGGGATTAAACCAGTGCCCTACAGGCAGAGCAGTGCTTAGTTAACAGTGGTGATGTAAATTGAATAGAGTGTTAAGCAGGGGGGATAAAACCAATGAAACAGAAGGGGTCTTAGAAGCAGAATTTAGAAGCAGATCAACAAACAGGACTGAGCAGAGGGACCCTGTGCCCCTGGGCGTGGGCATAGAGCTGGCACAGAAGCCAAACTTCAGGGCTTTCGGGATCACGGTGGGACTCGAGTGTGGGGCACTGAGGTGCAGAGGCAGGTCCTCTTCCCCAGTGACTGCAGGGGAGCATCTGTGCAGAGGGGACGTGGCTCTGTCATGGCCACCATCAGGCAGGCTGTGCCGTGAGGGCCCCAGGATCCAGGGCTGGCATCTGCAGTGGCCCCAGTGAGATTCATGGACGTGTGGCCACCTGCACCTGCCTGCCCCATGAGCACGGCAGCTGGGCAGGGACCTGGTGCAGGGGGCATAAAGAGTGTATTTCCATCCTTTGCTTATACTCAGCCTGCAGTGTAGACAGAGGGAAGGCAGCACACATACACACGCACATGTATACACACAGGCACACACATATACACACAGGCACACACATGCATGCACACATACCACACGCACATACACCTGCACAGCTGTCGGCAGGGTCACGTGGGAGCTGCAGGTACACAGCTGTAGGCGAGAGATGTCCACGTGCTCACGTGTCCCTTCACCTCAGAAATGCTTCTCGCAGACTCTGGCTCCTCCCATCACGTGTACAGGGAGTCAGGGCTCAGGGCAGTCAGTGCCTGGACCGAGCACAGTCACGCACAGGAGTGGGCAGGGACGTCCAGTGGGTGGTGTTCTCAGTCTCACTCTGCCTGCCAGACTCAGGCCTTACTGGTCTCCTGGGGCCGTGGATCCCTCCTCCCACACCCACCTCCATAGCTCCACTCCTGACAGTCAGGGGAGTCACTGTGAGTCCTTCTCAGCCCTGCTTGCTTGGCAAAATGACACCCTTTCCATGCTGTTGAATGTCTTCATGAAACATATGCATTCTTCTGTTCACATTCTGTCACTTCTGTCATCAGAACGAGAGCACATGCTTTTTATTTCTTGTTTCTTTTTTCTTTCCTTTTTTTGGTGTTTAATTGCCACCAGGGTTATTGCTGGGGTTTCGTGCACTACTACAAATCCACAGCTCCAGCAGCTATTATTTTTCCTTTTTCTTCTTTCTATTTTATTTGACAGGACAGAGAGAAACTGAGAGGGGAGGAGGAGATAGGGAGAGAGACAGAGAGACACCTGCAGACCTGCCTCACCGTTTGTAAAGCATCCTCCCTAAAAAGGAGCAGGGGCTCGAAGCAGTTCCTTGTTCATGGTGCTATGTGTGCTTAGCCAGGTGTGCCACAGCCTGCTCCTCTGGTTTTTGCTTCTGAATCTGTAGCATGAACACAAATAACGAAAAGCATAGCCGTTGCTTCAGGCTCATTCTCAGAGCAGCTCAGATGAACTCCCTCAGCTTAGCTGGATGCGCACTAGATGGGCCTTTAGGTCTTGAAGATGCTCCCTCTCACACTGGCTTGGATCCTCCCAGGAATCAGCATTACCTGAGAAGTCCTGGAGTCAAGTGATGAATGACAGAGAGGCCTTTCTCCAGGAAGATGGAAGTGACAGTCACTGAAGAGAAAATGAAGAGTGTGTGAAAGAGTGGCTGTCTGTGTTAGAGCAGAACATTTTGTTTTCTGCATTTTTTGGTTCACAGTAAATAAAAGCTTTTTGCTAACCTAGGTGATTTAAAAAAAATCTCAAATATTGATAGAAACAAGACTTACGGTGGTCCAGTGCCCCGACCAGCAGGGCGGTGAACAGGTGCTAGGAACCCAATGAGACCTGAAATAAAGGAACATGAGACACGAAGAATGACAGCAAGACAAGTTTCTGATCAAGCTGTAAATTTTTATTGTGAACACAGGCATTATAAGGCTTTGGGGAAGGAGAGGGAATGCTGGAGGAGGGGGCAGGGGAAGCAAACTTCAAAGCGGAATGTTCCTTGCAACAAATGGCGGAAACCAAGCTGTGTGTTGACTCACTTGTGTTGACTCACTTGATTACTGATAAATGGTTTACCTAAGGGGAAATGGCCTGCCCAGGGGGGGATTAACACTTGTCTTGAGGGGTTCCGTTGTCTCAAAGCTTATCATCTATCAAGCAGAGAAATGGCTCCTGGCATATCCTCCCTTTGTTATAATTTAAATTGAGGCAGGCAGTGGGGGTGAGGAGCAGAGACCTTAACAGCAGGTTTGGTGGGCGTAACCAGAGGAGGGAAGTATTGACCTGATTCCTCCCGCGGGGTGGGTGCAAAACCAACCTTCCCGCATCTTATAAGGCTCTTGGTGTCTTTTTGGGGACGGGAGGCAGAGCCACAGTTTCTAGGGAAACAATTTTTGTTGCTGACACCAACCTCCATGCAAATCAGGTTTGCTTCACGGGGGACTCAGAGGCAGACTATAAGGTCCTCCCCCTGCAGTGCTTTTCCTTGCACCCCTTACTGGTGTCCTTGCCCTGCCAAGGTTGGATGTCTCAATACATAATTCTGAGTTTTATGCCATCTGAAAAGGGGACCTGTCATCCTCAGGTTCAGCCAGGCCTCTGTCAGCCAAATCAAGTCTGTGATAATGTATTTGCAAAGGTTTTAATGCCAAGGAGTCAATCTGCTGTTTTATAAAATCAGTAATCTTATTAAAAATAAAGGATCCTAAGGGAACCATTAACAAAAGACTAATAAGGGTCTCATAAGGGGCTCTGTATGACTCAAGACTATTTGTGGTGGAGTCTATAACCTGTTGTAATTTGTCAAAAAATTCATGGGAGGAATATATAGAGTGTCCTAGCATGCCACCAGCAAGTCTAAGGGAAGCAGTCAGTGGATGTGATGTCCAGGGGAAGAAACACAGCACGTCTGGTCTGGTCAGTGCCAACTGATGAAATTTTTCTTCTTCATAGAGGGTCAGCTGTGGAACAAGCAAAACTGGGAGGCAAGGACCAGGTAGAGAAGAATTGACATGAAAATATAGGATGGTGTTTACCAAAACACAGAGGAGGTACATACACATTAGAAGTCAAGGTGAGGTTCCTTGAACATAGAGGAATATTTTGAGAAAAGTGAGCAGTCAATAAACATGCAAAGATGAAGTCAGCAGTGGTAGGTCAGCAGAAAGAGAAGACTTGGATAAGCTGGTGAGGTTAGCTGGAGTATATACTGCCATGGCGTCCTTTGTGGTAAGGACTTGCCAACAGGGACTCTGTGGATTTTGCAAGAGCAATAATGTCATCCACCATAATAAAAGGAAAACAAACATGGACATCCAGTGTTGAAAAAGAGAAAAAGGAAATATGTCTCTGTGACTGGAAAAGTGGGTGGCTTTGTCAATGAGATATAATAAATGGACAATTCGAATTTTTGTAAATATTAAAAAGATTTAGTATGTTACTTCATTGACACTTTAGCCAACTGAATACTGGGGGGTGCATTCCCCTTCTTTTTTTATTAATTAAGCTTAAGGGTTTTAGTTTTTCTTGTTTGAGCTGTAGCCCACATAAATTTAGAAAAAATATCAACTGAGAAAAAAAAGTTTTTGTTTACTAAACATGGGCAGGTGAATTACATCAATCTGTCAGAGAGCATTGGCTTTTATCAATGGGGATTAATCTTAAAAGTCTGAATAGCAAGATCTTAATTAAACAATGCAGGAGTCAGTAAAGTGCTCTCACTATGGCAGGTCAAGCGTTAAAATTTTAAGAGGATTGTAAAAAAATGAGAAAAAATTTAGGATATGAGTGACTTTAGGAGTCATCACACACCCATAAATAAAAAATTAAAAATGTTTAGTTTTATATCTTACCATATGAGCAGTCAGTTCTTCATGTGCAGATGTACCTATAATTATTTACTTAGGGAGAGAACTTGTACCAAGTTAATTGATGATCTAATGGTTAGAATTGGCTTGAGTTCTTTCATATGATTTTAGAAGGCTCTTTATTAGAATATACCAATATGTTATAGAAAGTCAATACCTAATGTGTTGACATGATAAAGTATTTACCATTTTTTAGCATTATTTAAAACTGATTAGACAGTTGAAGCACACTATTATACCTTTAGTTTACTAAGATCTTTACTCATCACAAGGCTATCATGAGTAAGCATAGATATAAAACTCTTAATAGATTTTACTCCTTAGAACTCTAATATGGCAACTTAAAAGGCTAAAATAAAACCTCATAACTTAAATATTCAAAATATTAATTTTGTTAAATCAGGATTTGCCAAAACAAATCTATCAGACCAAAGGCACAATGTATTACCTTAATTTATTAAGAATAAACCTCTGGCAGTGTCTTAAAACAAACCAGATAATTTTTAAAAGCAGAAAGATATAAAGAAGAAAACCAGCGCAAGAGCCTCTGGCATGTAAATAATTAACATAATTATTGTGTTATCTTTTACTAACCCAAGCCAGTCTTAAAAACAATTTTAAGTAAAATGTTAAACTTTGTTAGGATCTTTGTTTATCACAAAGCTATCACACCCTTAGGGCAGCTATGAACAAGGGTGGGTACACAACTTACTTGATCTTTCACTTTGATTTGTATAGATTACTTAAAAAGCTAAAATAAACCTTATAGCTGAAATGTTAAAATAAATTTTTACTGTTAACATTTCTTTTAGATGACCATTTTACATTAAATAATTTTGTTGAATCACATCTGTTGAATAAAATTTTTTTTTATCAGGCCAGGAATATGTTTAACCCTTTTTTTCCTGGCAAGGCCACTGCTCTACACTGACTGGGTTATTAGAAAGTCAGTTCAAGCATGATTTAACAAATTAACAAACAGTGGCAGTTGGTATTAGGGTACTGGTAAGATTTACAATTTTCACACGAGTGAGAGAGACTGTAGAGGCATTTTACCATGTCTAGATATCTCAGAAAATCTTTTAACTAATGAATTGATGCTGATATTAGCTATCAGAAGGACGAAACTGTCCTATATTTTACTCTGGTAAAGGTGTGCCAACTCTATAAGTCGGGATCTTTAAAACCACATTTAGCTTAACTAAATCTTATTTAAAACTTAAAACAACCTTTAGTTACTTAGGGGTTAACACACATTAATGAAAACAAGGTTAGCACATACTTAAAACATACATTCTTGGTCAAAGGAAAATTTTCCCTTTGAAAAACCATTTTGGTTTTTGGATTCCTAACTCACAGACTATCTACCCAGGAGGGGCGTTTGTGGCTAAGGTAATGATTGACTGCAGTCTTTGCCAATCTGTGGAGCAGGAGCTCTGTGCCGTGATTGGCTGTGCGGGCGGAACAGGTGGGCTTAGTTTACCGCTGCGCCGCCGTGCAAAGAAAAATCTTTGAAATTCTTTTTCTAGGCTAAGGTACATTTTACAGTTTTAAAGAAAGTGGTCTAATCAGTATTATTGGCCAAGTCAAGGACGGGAGCACAAAATGGAGGGGCGGTGGTGTAGGGAGGCAGTCTGGACAAGGAAGAGCGTAGGGGTTAGGGCTAGCCAGTTTGAGCCTGGCTCCGAGTAACAGGGAAAGCCAAAACCGGTTTTGATTTGGATGGTTTAGTTTTAGTTTTAGGGATTGGGTTTTTTGGTGAGGCTAAAAATGTAAGCTCTTCTGTAACTGCAGCTATTTCTTTCATTAACTGAAGCTGCTCTCTCCAGTCAGCAAGGACCTTGTGGAGGGTGGAAATTCCTGTAGGGGCTCCTGAGCGTGCCCACCTGATGGAGGGATTGTCAAGGAGAGGGTCAGGCTGGAGAGCAGGGGCATGGATATAGGGAGGGGAATTAAAGGGAGGAGGACACCAATCGGGATTGTAGTGTTTGGGAACTTTAGTGAGTGTGGTGGAACCTGTAGGGAGGGGGACAGGGCTTTTACTTTCATTGGGTGCTGGGAGGCTTTTATTTTGACTGGGTACTGGGGGATCAAGATCAATAATCACAGAAGGGCATGGGGATGGGGACTTTGTCCTGGACGGTGGACTAGAAAGTTTCGGAGGACCTTTTCACCCTCTGTAATAAGGTTTTTAATATCAGGGTGATTATTATAGATTTTTAAGATATCATTAATTAAATTCCAGTAACAAAAGGCAGAAACAGGTACACGTTCAGGACCAAAAGACTGATAGTGATTGTTAAGACAGTCACCAATTCTCCTCCAACGCTTCTCATCTATAGTGCCTTCCTGGAGCAATCAGGGGCAAATATTTCCAATATAATCTAAAAACTTCTTTAATTCTTTCTTTTTAACCCTAGTTCCTCGTGTCTTGAGTGACTCCTTGAGTCCTTTAATGAATAAATAGTTTGCTAAATTCATGTCCCATGGTTTTGCTTACCTCAGCCGCTGTGACACTCTCCTCCAGATGCGACTCACGGTCGGGTATCTCTGTGGCGATCTATGTGAGTCTTTGTGTTACTCCCTCGGCCGCGGTGACTCAGTGAATTCGGCTAGGCCTACCCTCTCCATCAGCGGAGTTTCTAGGTCCAGAAAGCTTCTTCGCCCCACGTTCTGGGCGCCAGAATGCCCCGACCAGCAGGGTGGTGAACAGGGGCTAGGAACCCAATGAGACCTGAAATAAAGGAACATGAGACACGAAGAATGACAGCAAGACAAGTTTCTGATCAAGCTGTAAATTTTTATTGTGAACACAGGCATTATAGGCTTTGGGGAAGGAGAGGGGATGCTGGAGGAGGGGGGAGGGGAAGCAAACTTCAAAGCGGAATGTTTCTTGCAACAAATGGCGGAAACCAAGCTGTGTGTTGACTCACTTGTGTTGACTCACTTGATTACTGATAAATGGTTTACCTAAGGGGAAATGGCCTGCCCAGGGGGGAATTAACACTTGTCTTGAGGGGTTCCATTGTCTCAAAGCTTATCATCTATCAAGCAGAGAAATAGCTCCTGGAAGTCCAGGAGTTGGCACAGGGATACTTAGGTTCTCTCTCTCCAGTGCTAATGAGTGAACATTTGAGAAAAGGGGAGCTAACAAAATGACTCCTCCACTCCTGTGAATATGGACTCCACAGCACTGCTCACAGTGATTCCTCCATGCCCGTGGATATGGACTCCACAGCACGGCTCACAGTGACTCCTCCACTCCTGTGAATATGGACTCCACAGCACTGCTCACAGTGATTCCTCCATGCCCGTGGATATGGACTCCACAGCACGGCTCACAGTGACTCCTCCACTCCTGTGAATATGGACTCCACAGCACTGCTCACAGTGACTCCTCCATGCCCGTGGATATGGACTCCACAGCACTGCTCACAGTGACTCCTCCACTCCCGTGAATATGGACTCCACAGCACTGCTCACAGTGACTCCTCCACTCCCGTGAATATGGACTCCACAGCACTGCTCACAGTGACTCCTCCACGCCCGTGGATATGGACTCCACAACACGGCTCACAGTGACTCCTCCACGCCCGTGAATATGGACTCCACAGCACGGCTCACAGTGACTCCTCCACACCCGTGGATATGGACTCCACAGCACTGCTCACAGTGACCCCTCCATGCCCGTGGATATGGACTCCACAACACGGTTCACAGTGACTCCTCCACGCCCGTGAATATGGACTCCACAGCACGGCTCACAGTGACCCCTCCATGCCCATGAATATGGACTCCACAGCACTGTTTCCATGGTGATCTGCTGCGGACCACCACAGTGGGTGAGCAGCAGGAGGGTCAGGGGTCTCGAAGGCAACCTCCCCAGTGGGTCAGGAGTCGGCGCGAGGGAGAACAGATAGACACCACACTCTATTGGAGGGTGAATCTGGACTCATTTTAATAATGAAACTGCATTAGCTTTTATACTTTTTTCAGGTTACATTCAGGCTGCCTAAGGAACTAGCTCATAAGGAAGTAGCAATAAGCATTATAGTCTTGTGGCTTTGGCAAGCCATATGTCACTCCCCTATTTCTGTAAAGAATGGTACAATGCTTAGCATCATCCTGTTCTCAGGGGAGGTCATACCCAGAATTGTTTTTGACTTTTGTGGAGGGGTATTTCTATCATTAATCTTCTATGGGGGGCACATGGATCTTTGCCTAATCGTGGACCACTGCTCATCTAGGTCTGGTACAGTTTAACTATTAATCTTTCTTCGTTTCACTACATCAACTTGTACCAGGGAAGCCTCAATCTCTGCATTCTTTCTTTGAGGGGCAGGTCATAACATGACTTGTTTTGTCCGTCTATGTTGACCCACCTTCCCCACTTTCATAATGTAACCTTCAAATATGCCCCTGTGTAAGGGAGAGGGGGTGCTTCTGACTCTCCATTCCCACCAGGCACTGCCAAAGCTCTATTAATCAATTGTGACAGTATAATTATTTGTAGCAATAACAGGGGGAGATTGCGTCGACCTATTCTCATCCTCCTGCCCAGCTTCCTTGAAGTCTGAACGCAGGTCCAGAGGAGATGACCCTGTCAGGCTCCCTGGTGATCGTGTCAGGGCATCGCGGTGATCAAGGGAGGGCTGGCAATATAGCTCACCTGGACATATGGCTCCTTCCTCCCCTGTGTGACCCAGGCCTGAGCCTGCACCCCTCAGCACCAGGGAAGTCTTTCCTTCTCTTGTGCTGTCTCTTTTTTTTCCCCAGGCCCTGCTGAGCAATGGCTACTGGTGGTGCTGGGGATTGAACTTGGGGCCTCAGAGCCTCAGGCTGAAAAGTATTTGGCAGAACCACTATGCTGTCTTCCCAGCACTATTATTATTATTACTATGATTATTTTCCCCAGAGCCCTACTCAGCTATGGCTGATGGTGGTGCTGGGGATTAAACCTGGATCTTTGGTGCCTCAGGCATGAATTCTTTTGCAGAACCATTCTGCTGTTCCCCTTACTTGAAAATGCTGGCCCAGAGCCATGAAGACCCAACAATGGTAAGGAAAAAAATTAATCAAGATAAAATGGTTGCCAGCTGGGTAATTGCCTGGATATAATCAAGATTTTGGAGACTAAAGAGAAGCTGCAGGGAAGAGGATGGGGGTTGGGAATGCACCGCTCAGGGGCTCAGAGCCCAGCCAGCCCCACCAAGGTCCCTGCGGCCTGTGACTGGGCACTGCCAGTAGAGACGGTGCCAGGACCCACAGGGGCAAGTCACCCTTGAAGCCTGGGCTGGAGCAGTAGGAAGTAGCCTCCAGTGTGACATCCTCTTCAGAAAAAGCAGAGACAAGGGCTGTGGCCATGGTCCTCCTGGTCTCCTGTGCAAATAGAGGTTGTGTTCAGGGTGGGGGCACTGACCCTTCCCACCCTGGGCCTGAGGACCATCCATCTCGTGTCCCAGGATCTGAGGACCAGCCATCTCATGTCCCAGGATCTGAGGACCAGCCAGCTCACATCATGCTGCAGAGCCCAAAGACCAGCTAGCTCATGCCCCTGGGCCCAAGGATCACCGAGCCTGCATCCCTGTGCCTGAGGACCAGCCAGCTTGTGTCCCAGGATCTGAGGACCAACCATCTCATGTCCCTGGATCTGAGGCCTGGCCACCTTGTGTCCCTGGGCCCGAGGACCAGCCAGCTCAAATCCCAGGACCCGAGGACTGACCAGCTCACATTCTTGGGCCTGAGGACCAGCCATCTTGTGACCCTGGGCCCAAGGACCGGCCAGCTGTTATACACCTGGATCTGAGAACTGGCCAGCTGTCCTCCCTGGGCCCTCGGGGAAGCCAGCTCTTGTCCCTGGGCTAGGCTGATCTGTCAAAGTTCAGGGCGCCAGTATGCCGGGCTAGCTTTGTGGGCGGGAGACAGATGACCAGGGACTCATGGCTGAGTGGAGAGCAGTACTTCTTTATTGACATGGAACACAGCACAATCTAAGTAAGCTCTCTCTAATCACAATCTTCTCCTTCTCTACCTTTCCTCTCTCTCCCCCTGTGGAAGAGTCAGGAACCAAGGAAGTATGTAGGATGGGGGTGGGGAGAAGGAAGAAGTGTGAAAAGGCAAGGACTAAACCACAATTTCCCGGAGGCAGGGGGAGTGAGACCAAACCAATGTAACAGAATGACCATGTAAATAGACTACAACGTCAGGCAATGTAACGGAAGAGATCCCAGAAGCAGAACTAGAAGCAGACCAACACTGATCTCTGTGCAGAGATGCGTTTCTGTCAGATGTTTCCGCAGACATTTTCAGGTATGATCTTATACTGAAGACTGTTCTCCCAAAATGAACTTGACAGTGATTAATTGAAGGGAACAAGAAGACTGAACTATCCACCTGTGAAATGGCAGACCAGCAGACCACACTAGCATCAGGCTCCAGCCACTGCTCTGAGCCAGGCCACACGCCCAGCCATGTCTAATTTAGAAGCATAGCAGCATATCTTCAGCCATCTTTTCTTTTGTTCAGAACTGGGGCTTCTGGCATGCATGATTCACCCCTCTTGCACAGTAGAGCAAAAGCTATTTTAAGGAGTAGTTAAAACAGAAAAGCAACGGGTATTGACAGATGCCCTTAGTCACCAGCCTTTTCTTGGCTAAGCAGACAAGGACAGGACCTTCACAGCAGTGGAGCTTACCTCAGTGCTATGGCTCCTCCCATGCGGGGCCTGGGCTCATTGGCCCTGGGCCTCGTGAATTGCAAGGCACAGACCCAACTCAGGCCTATCTCTCTGGCCCACGAGTCACTTTTCTGAGGCGCACATGTGCCCTGCACAGTGAGTGCCAGCTGCCTTCCTCTTGAGTACAGTCTCCCAAGCAGCAGTACTGCTTCCCACGCCCACCAGGCCAGGTGAGCAGAGTCTCATGACTCACTGAGCTGACAGCCCAGGAGTGCCCATGGGCCTGGGAATTAAGTTCAAAGGGGAGCTTCTGTGAGAAATGGGCTTCAAGGACAGGGCAGACAGCACAGGGCCTGCCAAAGACTGTGCTGCCTGGGGCTCTGAGGCCCCAGGTTCAGTTCCCAGCACCACCAGCAGCCAGAACCCAGCAGGACGCTGGGGAAATAGATAATAATGATTATAACAACAACCATAATATTGGTTTTGCAAAAGATTCTCCTGCCTGAGGCTGTGAGTCCCATGTTCAGTTCCTAGCTCCACCATCATCCAGAGCTCAGCAGGGCTCTGGGGACAAAGAAAAGAAAAAAGTGTTTAGGCAAGTAAGAATATATTTTTTTTCCTCTAGGATTATTGCTGGGGCTCGGTGCCTGCATTATGAATCCGCTGCTCCTGGAGATATTATATATATATATATATATATATATATATATATATATATATATATATATATATATATATGGTGCTTCTGGGTCTGTCCCAGGGTCACCTAGTGCTTATGGACCTGTCCCAGGGTCACCTAGTGCTTCTGGACCCGTCACAGGGTCATCTAGTGCTTCTGGACCCGTCCCAGGGTCACTGAGTACTTCTGGTCCTGTCCAGGGTCATCTAGTACTTCAGGACTTGTTCCACGGTCACCTAGTACTTCTGGACCTGTCCCAGGGTCACCTAGTACTTCTGGTCTTTGTCCCAGGGTCACCTAGTGCTTCTTGACCTGTCCCAGGGTCACTTAGTGCTTCTGGACCAGTCCCAGGGTCACCTAGTGCTTCTGGACCTGTCCCAGGGTCACTTAGTGCTTCTGGACCTGTCCCAGGGTCACCTACTGCTTCTGAACCCGTCCCAGGGTCATCTAGTGCTTCTGGACCTGACCCAGGGTCACCTAGTACTTCTGGTCCTGTCCAGGGTCACCTAGTACTTCAGGACTTGTTCCAGGGTCACCTAGTACTTCTGGACCTGTCCCAGGGTCACCTAGTACTTCTGGACCTGACCCAGGGTCACCTAGTACTTCTGGTGTTTGTCCCAGGGTCACCTAGTGCTTCTGGACCTGTCCCAGGGTCACCTAATGCTTCTGTACCTGTCCCAGGGTCACCTAGTGCTTCTGGACCTGTCCCAGGGTCACCTAGTCCTTCTGGACCTGTCCCAGGGTCACCTAGTACTTCTGGTGTTTGTCCCAGGGTCACCTAGTGCTTCTGGACCATTTCCAGGGTTACCTAGTGCTTCTGGACCTGTGCCAGGGTCACCTAATGCTTCTGTACCTGTCCCAGGGTCACCTAGTGCTTCTGGACCTGTCCCAGGGTCACCTAGTCCTTCTGGACCTGTCCCAGGGTCACCTAGTGCTTCTGGACCTGACCCAGGGTCACTGAGTACTTCTGGTCCTGTCCAGGGTCACCTAGTACTTCAGGACTTGTCCCAGGGTCACCGAGTACTTCTGGACCTGTCCAGGGTCACCTAGTACTTCTGGACCTGCCCAGGGTCACCTAGTACTTCAGGTCTTTGTCCCAGGGTCCCCTAGTACTTATGGACCTGTCCCAGGGCTACCTAGTACTTCTGGTCTTTGTCCTAGGGGCACCTAGTGCTTCTGGACCTGTCCCAGGGTCACCGAGTACTTCTGGTCCTGTCCAGGGTCACCTAGTACTTCAGGACTTGTCCCAGGGTCAAATAGTACTTCTGGACCTGTCCCAGGGTCACCTAGTACTTCTGGTCTTTGTCCCAGGGTCACCTAGTGCTTCTGGACCTGTCCGAGGGTCACCTAGTACTTCTGGTCTTTGTCCCAGGGTCACCTAGTACTTCTGGACCTGTCTCAGGGTCACCTTTTGCTTCTGGACCTGTCTCAGGGTCACCTAGTACTACTGAACCTGTCCCAGGGTCACCTAGTGCTTCTGGACCTGTCCCAGGGTCACCTAGTACTTCAACCTTTCCCAGGGTCACCTACTACTTCAGGACTTGTCCCAGGGTCCCCTAGTACTTCTGGACCTGTCCCAGGGTCACCTAGTGCTTCTGGACCAGTCCCAGGTTCACCTAGTGCTTCTGGACCTGTCACAGGGTCACCTAGTGCTTCTGGACCCGTCCCAGGGTCATCTAGTGCTTCTGGACCTGACCCAGGGTCACTGAGTACTTCTGACTCTGTCCAGGGTCACCTAGTACTTCAGGACTTGTCCCAGGGTCACCGAGTAATTCTGGACCTGTCCCAGGGTCCCCTAGTACTTCTGGACCTGTCCCAGGGTCACCTAGTACTTCAGGTCTTTGACCCAGGGTCCCCTAGTACTTCTGGACCTGACCCAGGGTCACCGAGTACTTCTGGTCCTGTCCAGGGTCACCTAGTACTTCAGGACTTGTCCCAGGGTCACCTAGTACTTCTGGACCTGTCCCAGGGTCACCTAGTACTTCTGGTCCTGTCCCAGGGTCACCTAGTACTTCTGGTCTTTGTCCCAGGGTCACCTAGTTCTTCTCGACCTGTCTCAGGGTCACCTAGTGCTTCTGGACCTGTCTCAGTGTCACCTACTACTACTGGACCTGTCCCAGGGTCACCTAGTGCTTCTGGACCTGTCCCAGGGTCACCTAGTGCTTCTGTTCCTGTCTCAGGATCACCTAGTGCTTCTGGACCTGTCCCAGGGTCACCTAGTGCTTCAGGACCGGTCCCTGGGTCACCTAGGACTTCAGGTCTTTGTCCCAGGGTCACCTAGTACTACTGGACCTGTCCCAGGGTCACCTAGTGCTTCTGGACCTGTCCCAGGGTCACCTAGTACTTCAAGACCTGTCCCAGGGTCCCCTAGTACTTCTGGACCTGTCCCAGGGTCACCTAGTACTTCTGGTCTTTGTCCCAGGGTCCCCTAGTACTTCTGGACCTGTCCCAGGGTCACCTAGTAGTTCTGGTCTTTGTCCTAGGGGCACCTATTGCTTCTGGACCTGACCCAGGGTCACCGAGTACTTCTGGTCCTGTCCAGGGTCACCTAGTACTTTAGGACTTGTCCCAGGGTCACCTAGTACTTCTGGACCTGTCCCAGGGTCACCTAGTACTTCTGGTCTTTGTCCCAGGGTCACCTAGTACTTCTGGACCTGTCTCAGGGTCACCTAGCGCTTCTAGACCTGTCTCAGTGTCACCTAGTACTACTGGACCTGTCCCAGGGTCACCTAATGCTTCAGGACCTGTCCCAGGGTCACCTAGTACTTCTGGTCTTTGTCTGAGGGTCACCTAGTACTTCTGGACCTGTCTCAGTGTCACCTAGTACTACTGGACCTGTCCCAGGGTCACCTAGTGCTTCTGGACCAGTCCAAGGGTCACCTAGTACTTCTGGCCTTTGTCTGAGGGTCACCTAGTACTTCTGGACCTGTCCCAGGGTCACCTAGTGCTTCTGTTCCTGTCTCAGGATCACTTAGTGGTTCTGGACCTGTCCCAGGGTCACCCAGTGCTTCAGGACCTGTCCCTGGGTCACCTAGGACTTCAGGTCTTTGTCCCAGGGTCACCTAGTACTTCTGGTCCTCTCCCAGGGTCACCTAGTGCTTTTGGACCTGTCCCAGGTTCACCTAGTGCTTCTGGTCTTTGTCCTAGGGTCCCCTAGTGCTTCTGGACCTGTCCCAGCGTCAACTAGTGCTTCTGGACATGTCTTAGGGTCACCTAGTGCTTCTGCACCTGTCCCAGGGTCACCTAGTGCTTCTGGTCCTGTCCCAGGGTCACCTAGTACTTCTGGACCTTTCCCAGGGTCACCTAGTACTTCTGGACCTGTCAGGGTAACCTAGTGCTTCAGGACCTGTCCCAGGTCACCCCTGACCTTATGGTCACTGTTCTTGAAGCCCCTGTCCCCACGTGTTTTCTTCTCTCCAGGCCCTGTTCCCAACCCTGTCCTGGCAGATCCCTGCGTGAACTGAAGGTACTCTGTCCCCACAGGGTCCAGCGCCTCTGTACCCTGCCCTGTCCACTTGCCTCTCTCCATGGCAGCCTTGAGCTTTCCAACCCTGCACACCTGTATGCCAACAACCTGCGCTTCTCCATCCTCAGGTGCCCGCACACGCCCTGCATGATGCATAACACCAGTGCCTGTGCTCACCCTGCTCTGATGCAGAACTGCTCACGTGCACGTGTTCCCCTCTAATGCTCACGTGCACGCGCACGCACCCTGCCCTGTTGCTCTCTGATCACGTGCACGCGCACGCCGCACTCTGAAGCTCACTGCTCATGTGCATGGCAAGCCCCTGCTCCCAGGCAAGTCCCTGCTGAAGCTTGCTGCTCTTGTGCACGCTCCCTCTCTGATGCTCACTGCTCTAGTGCACCTCTTGGTCCAGTGCACGCGCACGCCCCTGCTCTCTGCTCCCGTGCACGCGCACGCCCCGCTCCCGCGCACGCCCCTGCTCTCTGCTCTCTGTTCCGGTGCACGCGCACGCCCCGCTCCCGCGCACGCCCCTGCTCTCTGCTCTCTGCTCCCGGGCACGCGCACGCCCCGCTCCCGCGCACGCCCCTGCACTCTGCTCCCGGGCACGCGCACGCCCCGCTCCCGCGCACGCAGACTCTGCAGCCCGCTGCTCTGGTCAGGCTGCACCTGCTCGGCTGCAGTGTCCGCTCGCCGCCCGCCGCCCGCCGCCAGGCCCTTCAGGGGCCGCGACCCCGCACCGCACCGCCGCCCCCCCCCCCCCCCCCAGGATGCGCGCGGGCCCCGGGCGCCCCGGCCTGAGCACCATGGCCTTGTGCGCACTGCTGCTGCTGCTGGCACTCGGCCCCGGGTGAGAGAGGGGCCACAGGACAGGCGCCTCTGGGAGGGCGGGCACCCGGGGGCGGGCATCCTGGGCGGGGGCACCCTGGGACTGGACACCTGGACGGGGACACCCTGGGGCCCGGGCTGTGCGGCGCAGTGGGCCCTGCATCCCAGGCCCGGGATGGCGCTCAGCACCGTGGACAGCGCCGGGCAGCAGGGAGGGGGGTGGAGAGCGGCTGCCAGGACCAGTGCCAGCTCCGGACTGTGTGCGCGGCCCTGCACCCTGGGGCAGGCCTGGTGGTGGCCCTGCACCCTGGGGTGGGCCTGGACAGAGGCCCCTGCACCCTGGGGTGGGCCTGGTGAAGGTTTCTGCGCCCTGGGGCAGGCCTGGATGGAGGCCCTGCGCCCTGGGGTGGGCCTGGTGGAGGCCCCTGCACCCTGGGGTGGGCCTGGACAGAGGCCCCTGCACCCTGGGGTGGGCCTGGACAGAGGCCCCTGCACCCTGGGGTGGGCCTGGTGGAGGTTTCTGCACCCTGGGGTGGGCCTGGATGGAGGCCCTGCCCCTGGGGTGGGCCTGGTGGAGGCCCCTGCACCCTGGGGTGGGCCTGGATGGAGGCCCTGCACCCTGGGTTGGGCCTGGACAGAGGCCCCTGTGCCCTGGGGTGGGCCTGGATGGAGGCCCTGCACCCTGGGGTGGGCCTGGTGGAGGTCTCTGCACCCTGGGGTGGGCCTGGATGGAGGCCCTGCACCCTGGGGTGGGCCTGGTGGAGGTCTCTGCACCCTGGGGTGGGCCTGGTGGAGGTCTCTGCACCCTGGGGTGGGCCTGGTGGAGGCCCTGCACCCTGGGGTGGGCCTGGTGGAGGTCTCTGCACCCTGGGGTGGGCCTGGTGGTGGCCCTGCACCCTGGGGTGGGCCTGGATGGAGGCCCTGCACCCTGGGGTGGGCCTGATGGAGGCCCTGTACCCTGGGGCAGGCCTGGTGGAGGCCCTGCACCCTGGGGTGGGCCTGGTGGAGGCCCTGCACCCTGGGGTGGGCCTGGTGGAGGTCTCTGTACCCTGGGATGGGCCTGGTGGCGGCCCCTGTGCCCTGGGGTGGGCCTGGTGGAGGTCCTTGCACCCTGGGGTGGGCCTGGTGGAGGCCTCTGCACCCTGGGGTGGGCCTGGATGGAGGCCCTGCACCCTGGGGTGGGCCTGGTGGAGGCCCCTGCACCCTGGGGTGGGCCTGGTGGAGGTCTCTGCACCCTGGGGTGGGCCTGGATGGAGGCCCTGCACCCTGGGGTGGGCCTGGTGGAGGTCTCTGCACCCTGGGGTGGGCCTGGATAGAGGCCCTGCACCCTGGGGTGGGCCTGGATGGAGGCCCTGCACCCTGGGGCAGGCCTGGTGGAGGTTTCTGCACCCTGGGGTGGCCCTGGTGGTGGTCCTGCGCCCTGAGGTGGGCCTGGATGGAGGCCCTGCACCCTGGGGTGGGCCTGGATGGAGGCCCTGTACCCTGGGGTGGGCCTGGTGGAGGTCAGCTGAGGAGTTGCCTCACAGGCTTCAGGAGGCCAACCCCAAGGGTTGCAGCGCCTGGTCAGGGCTGTGGCCTTTAGGAGGGAGCCTGGGTGGTGCCCCAAGTGGGCAGGGTCTGGCCCCCAGTGCTGCTGCCCCTTCCTCTCTGGGACAGACTGCAGCTTCCTCAGAAGACAGCCTTCAGAATGTGATTCATGTCACAATGTCTTAATAGGATCCTGGCAAAGAACTTTATGTGTTGGAATTTGCATATATATATATATATATCTGGCTGAATGTGTGACTGAGTTTTTCAGAACTTAGAGCCAGAGCTTGCTTACAGGTAGAGAAGGGCTTTCTCGCTTAACTGTTACCTATGGGGCCTGCAATTGAATCCTGGACCAGATGGGCTGGCCTGTCTTCCCCCAAGTGGCCAGCGTCCCTGTCAGCGGGCACGTGGCTGAGGACAAAGGAGGCTGACAGTCCAGTTGCTCCTATCTCTGCCCCACTGGCATTTCTGTCTGCGGCCAAGCATGCTTAGAATCTCCTCTTGTGGGCGAGTCTCTCTCCATTGTCCCAGGCACTTGGTACGTCACTGGGCTATGTCCTTTTCAGCATTTTAGGGTCTGGGGCCTGGGTTTGACTCGCCCCAGGAGTGGGAGGTCCGCACTGTGGGCAGTGTGCCACCTGATGCCATCCCTGAGGCCGCTAGGGTCAAGCAAGCTTCATGGAAACAAGTTCAGAAGGCCAGGAAGGCCGGGGTGCCCAGGAGTCATGCAGAACAGGCCCTTTCTGTGACAGAGCTTCCTAGGAAGTTGAAGAATAATTAAAACATTATTACTGATTTAATATTTATTTACAAAATTACAAGACTGCAGGGTACAGCTCTGCACCATTCCCACCACCAGAGTTTGGATCCCCTGTCCCTCCACTGGAAGCTATATCAGTTCCCCCAGATTGCAGATGTGGGATGACCATTGTTTCCATGGCTCTCTGCCTATATCTGTGTATGTTTGTCCTTTCCTCTATGGTCCTGTCTTCTCTTCCTTTCCATGTGACACCTACACCTACTACCACATCCAAATGTCCCTCCCTGTTCCCTTCTCTCTCTCTCCCTCTCCCTCTCCCTCTCCCTCTTCCTCTCCCTTCTCTCTCTCTCTCTCTCTCTCTCTCTCTCTCTCTCGGTCCTGATGGAGTTGGAGTCCAGAGCCCTCTTGTCATCTCTCCCTAACTTTTCTCCTCCTCAGGGAGCAGAAGGTGGGAGCTCTGGCTTCTGTCATTGCTTCTCCGCTGGACATGGGTGTCGGCAGGTGGATCCACACCCCCAGCCTGTGTCTGTCTGTCCCTAGTGGGGCAGGGCTCTGGGGAGGGGAGGCTCCAGGACACGTGGGTGAGGCGTCTGCCCAGGGAGGTCAGGATGGCATCATGGCGGCATCTGCAACTTGGTGGCTGAAAGGCGTTGAGATAGAAAGCAGGACAAATGTTTAATAAATAAGAACCATAAAGTAGGAATAGAGCAGATGAGGACAGGAATCTCAGGGTGGAAATAAGCCAGAAAGTCCATTTTAGGCCTGTTCCAAGGGGCCCACAGCTACTGCAGTTCTGCTTGAGTTTCCTAGCTAACATGGAGCTGGACCAAAACATAGTCTGGCAGGGAGATTTTAAGAAAGACTTTTTCATTCTCACCATTCCAGTCATCCTGCTGATGAATCCACTGGTCTCTAAAGTGGAGGAGCCTCTCTCCTCAAATGTGAAGGGTCTTTTCTGGCCCTCAGGACTCCCCCACCTGCGATAGCTCTGAGCCCTTCCCCGTGAAGAGCAACCCGGGGACGCCCTGCACTGTGTACCACAAGGCCTGGCCCTCAGGGCCGGCGAGGCCCCTGGAGCTCATTCCCAGCAGGCACCCAGAGGACACACCAGGCCCCCGGGCGCTGTGCCTGCTGCCAGCCGCTCGGCACCGTGTCCTGAGTCACTGGGTGTGTTTAGCAGCCCATGAGGGCGGGTGCCAGCCAGGGATGGCCTCAGTGCCCCGTCGTGAGAGGACCTGGAAGAGGAACGGCACAGCTGCCGGGCTTTGGCGAGACTCCTGCAGACCACCACTCTGCATGCCATACTCACCAGTCTGCCTCAGTGAGGGCGGGTTTACTGGCAGCCGAACACTCGCCCACAGGGCTGCAGGGCTGTGGATGCAGACCCTCCACATTCTCGCAAGGCTTATAAACAGTTTGGCCGTTTTTTTGTTTTTTTGACCCGTGTATTTCAATCTTCCAAATTCCAAGTCTGAGCAAAGGGACCGGGTATATGATGATTGATGTAGTAGCAGTGTGTAAACAAGGAAGTGGTTCTTCATGATTCTGTCAGCTGTCTGCGGTTAGGCATGGCCTGAGTGAAAGGGTCAGGTTTAGCAGCGATGAATATGCCAGGGAGAATACTAGGAAGGTTCTTTACTAGAAACTCAGCTTTGCTTGTTTGTTGGCTATAAACAGTCAGAAATTGAGAGGGAAGGGAAGATAGAAGAGGAGAGAGGGAGTCGGGCGGTGGCGCAGTGGGTTAAGCACACGTGGCGCAAAGCGCAAGGACCGGCATAAGGATCCCAGTTTGAGCCCCCAGCTCCCCACCTGCAGGGGAGTCACTTCCCAGGCGGTGAAGCAGGTCTGCAGGTGTCTGTCTTTCTCTCCCCCTCTCTGTCTTCCCCTCCTCTCTCCATTTCTCTCTGTCCTGTCCAATAATGACGACATCAATAATAACTACAACAATAAAACAACAAGGGCAACAAAAGGGAATAAATAAATATTTTTTGAAAAAGAAAATAAAAGGAGAGAGGCAGAGAGACACCTGCAGCCCTGCTTTACTACACACAAAGCTTTTCCCTTGCAGGTGGGCACCGGGGACTCAAACCTGGGTCATTGTAACATAGTCACTCAACCAGGTGTGCCACCACCCAGCCCCTTGAAACAGGCTCTTTAATTCTATCCCAATAAGTCAAGACTCTACAGGATGCAGAGAGCTGTAGGACTCACTTCCTGTGCTGTGCTGCCCTGCACACAGCCGGCCTGGCTGGTCAGCAAGGAGCATGGAGCCACAGACATCAGTGAGCTTCCTGTTTTGCTCTTAATTTATTTTCATTACTGGAGAGAGACACAGAGAAATTGAGAATGGAGGTGGAGATAGAGAGGAAAGGAGACAGCAAGACACCTGCAGCCCTGTTTCAGCACTTATGAAGCTTCACCCCTGCTGGTGGGGACCAGGGGCTTGAACCTGCAGTGGGAAAGCTTCTAGAGTGGTGAAGCAGGGCAGCAGGTGTCTCTCTTTCTTGGGGTCCCTGCACAGTGTAGTGTGGTCCCTTAACCAGATGTGCCTGGTCCCTGGACTTCCTGTTTTTATCTGGGCTTGCATAGAAACGTTTCAGGTTCCTGATGAGCTAATGCAGGTCTTCTGCCCCTTAACTGCCATGTCACTGTTTTAACCTTTACTGGGGGATGACCCTGCAGGCGGGGCAAATGTGACTTCTCAGCCTAGCGGAATTCACCTCTGTGGGCAAGCCTGGCATTTCCTCTCCCTGTACCTGTTCTGTCTGTCTCTGCCCAGAAAGGAATAATTCCCTGGGTACAGTTAATGCTTAGTAGCAGAAACACTAGGACACACACACGTACCTGAAGAAGATAACACCCTTGCCACCAGGCTCCAGAATGTGGCCCTCAAAGTGCCCTGCAGACATGGCATCTTGTTCAAGTGGAAATAATTAGCTACGTAAACGCCCCTCATATCTAGAACTGGTCACGGAAACAGCCCTCACATTCCCGTGTAGACGGTCTCCTCCCATGGCAGAATCCATGGCTATCCCTGAGGCTGGGGCAGCTCTGGCTGGTACCACCAGGCCCCCACACCTCAATGCAGCTTCTGGCCTTTGGCGTGAGAGCACCATAGCTGGTTGCACACGGTTTCCCTGGAGCGGCCTGTGGTCTCCAGAGTCCTGAGGCCATGGACCAGATAGGTGACACCACCCTGGCCCAGCACAGGGCTCAGTATCTTCACAGGTGCTTCAGATCTGGACTTTGAGGAGGCACACCGCAGGCAGGAGCCTCTCTGCAGACTCAAGGCAGGCTGCCGCTCTGCTCCTCAGGAAAGACGTGGCGACCCTCAACCAGGAACCAGACAGACAGACATCCTCAGGTAGTTGGCTAACTGGACAGAGAGAGAGAAGCGGGGAGACTGAGCGAGACCACAGCACTAAGCATCCTGTAGTGTGCTAGGGCCAACTCCAGCCTGCGCTGCACATCTTCCAGGGCAGCCCACTGTCCCCGTGAGCTGTGTGCAGGCCTGGACTCTCGGGCCCGCTGCCAGGGACTTGCACAGCCAGTCGTCTGTGTGGGTACCTTCTGCAGTCAGCGCTGAGCTGCGTGTTGTGCACACCTTGTGCATACACTCTCTTCCAAAGCGTGTACCCCATTCTTAGCAGAACCCAGGGAGCGGTGACCAGGACTCACATGAGGCAGACCAGGAGGCCAGGCCAGGAGCCAGCGTGACTCCCGCCAACACAGCTGGTCAGACACGACTGTGATGTGCGGGTGTAGGACTGTGTGAGAGCTGGTCAGACACGACTGTGATATGTGCAGGTGTAGGACTGTGTGAGAGCTGGACAGATGCGACTGTGATGTGTACAGGTGTAGGACTGTGTGAGAGCTGGTCAGACACGACTGTGATGTGTTCAGGTGTAGGACTGTGTGAGAGCTGGTCAGACACGACTGTGATGTGTACAGGTGTAGGACTGTGTGAGAGCTGGTCAGACAAGACTGTGATATGTGTGGATGTAGGACTGTGTGAGAGCTGGTCAGACACGACTGTGATGTGTTCAGGTGTAGGAATGTGTGAGAGCGGGTCAGACATGACTGTAATTTGTCTGGTTGTAGGACTGTGTGACAGCTGGTCAGACACGACTGTGATATGTGCAGGTGTAGGACTGTGTGAGAGCTGGACAGATGCGACTGTGATGTGTACAGGTGTAGGACTGTGTGAGAGCTGGTCAGACAAGACTGTGATATGTGTGGATGTAGGACTGTGTGAGAGCTGGTCAGACACGACTGTGATGTGTTCAGGTGTAGGACTGTGTGAGAGCTGGTCAGACACGACTGTGATGTGTACAGGTGTAGGACTGTGTGAGAGCTGGTCAGACACGACTGTGATGTGTGCGGGTGTAGGACTGTGTGAGAGCTGGTCAGACACGACTGTGATGTGTACAGGTGTAGGACTGTGTGAGAGCTGGTCAGACACGACTGTGATATGTGCAGGTGTAGGACTGTGTGAGAGCTGGTCAGACACGACTGTGATGTGTGTGGGTGTAGGACTGTGTGAGAGCTGGTCAGACACGACTGTGATGTGCAGGTGTAGGACTGTGTGAGAGCTGGTCAGACAGGACTGTAATTTGTCTGGCTGTAGGACTGTGTGAGAGCTGGTCAGACACGACTGTGATGTGCAGGTGTAGGAATGTGTGAGAGCTGGTCAGACAGGACTGTAATTTGTCTGGCTGTAGGACTGTGTGAGAGCTGGTCAGACACGACTGTGATGTGAAGGTGTAGGACTGTGTGAGAGCTGGTCAGACACAACTGTGATGTGCAGGTGTAGGAATGTGTGAGAGCTGGTCAGACATGACTGTAATTTGTCTGGCTGTAGGACTGTGTGACAGCTGGTCAGACATGACTGTGATATGTGCAGGTGTAGGACTGTGTGTGAGCTGGACAGATGCGACTGTGATGTGTACAGGTGTAGGACTGTGTGAGAGCTGGTCAGACAAGACTGTGATATGTGTGGATGTAGGACTGTGAGAGCTGGTCAGACACGACTGTGATGTGTTCAGGTGTAGGACTGTGTGAGAGCTGGTCAGACACGACTGTGATATGTGCAGGTGTAGGACTGTGTGAGAGCTGATCAGACATGACTGTGATATGTGCAGGTGAAGGACTGTGTGAGAGCTGGTCAGACACGACTGTGATATGTGCAGGTGAAGGACTGTGTGAGAGCTGGTCAGACACGACTGTGATATGTGCAGGTGTAGGACTGTGTGAGAGCTGGTCAGACAAGCTGATGTGTGGGTGTAGGACTGTGTGAGAGCTGGTCAGACACGACTATGATGTGTACAGGTGTAGGTGTGTGAGAGCTGGTCAGACACGACTGTGATGTGCAGGTGAAGGACTGTGTGAGAGTTGGTCAGACACGACTGTGATGTGCAGGTGTAGGACTGAGTGAGAGCTGGTCAGATACGACTGTGATGTGTACAGGTTTAGGACTGTGTGAAAGCTGGTCAGACACGACTGTGATGTGCAGGTGTAGGACTGTGTGAGAGCTGGTCAGATACGACTGTGATGTGTACAGGATTAGGACTGTGTGAAAGCTGGTCAGACACGACTGTGATGTGCAGGTGTAGGACTGTGTGAGAGCTGGTCAGACATGACTGTGATGTGTACAGGTGTAGGACTGTGTGAGAGCTGGTCAGACACGACTGTGATATGTGCAGGTGTAGGACTGTGTGAGAGCTGGACAGATGCGACTGTGATGTGTACAGGTGTAGGACTGTGTGAGAGCTGGTCAGACAAGACTGTGATATGTGTGGATGTAGGACTGTGTGAGAGCTGGTCAGACACGACTGTGATGTGTTCAGGTGTAGGACTGTGTGAGAGCTGGTCAGACACGACTGTGATGTGTACAGGTGTAGGACTGTGTGAGAGCTGGTCAGACACGACTGTGATGTGTGCGGGTGTAGGACTGTGTGAGAGCTGGTCAGACACGACTGTGATGTGTACAGGTGTAGGACTGTGTGAGAGCTGGTCAGACACGACTGTGATATGTGCAGGTGTAGGACTGTGTGAGAGCTGGTCAGACACGACTGTGATGTGTGTGGGTGTAGGACTGTGTGAGAGCTGGTCAGACACGACTGTGATGTGCAGGTGTAGGACTGTGTGAGAGCTGGTCAGACAGGACTGTAATTTGTCTGGCTGTAGGACTGTGTGAGAGCTGGTCAGACACGACTGTGATGTGCAGGTGTAGGAATGTGTGAGAGCTGGTCAGACAGGACTGTAATTTGTCTGGCTGTAGGACTGTGTGAGAGCTGGTCAGACACGACTGTGATGTGAAGGTGTAGGACTGTGTGAGAGCTGGTCAGACACAACTGTGATGTGCAGGTGTAGGAATGTGTGAGAGCTGGTCAGACATGACTGTAATTTGTCTGGCTGTAGGACTGTGTGACAGCTGGTCAGACATGACTGTGATATGTGCAGGTGTAGGACTGTGTGTGAGCTGGACAGATGCGACTGTGATGTGTACAGGTGTAGGACTGTGTGAGAGCTGGTCAGACAAGACTGTGATATGTGTGGATGTAGGACTGTGAGAGCTGGTCAGACACGACTGTGATGTGTTCAGGTGTAGGACTGTGTGAGAGCTGGTCAGACACGACTGTGATGTGTACAGGTGTAGGACTGTGTGAGAGCTGGTCAGACACGACTGTGATGTGTGCGGGTGTAGGACTGTGTGAGAGCTGGTCAGACACGACTGTGATGTGTACAGGTGTAGGACTGTGTGAGAGCTGGTCAGACACGACTGTGATATGTGCAGGTGTAGGACTGTGTGAGAGCTGATCAGACATGACTGTGATATGTGCAGGTGAAGGACTGTGTGAGAGCTGGTCAGACACGACTGTGATATGTGCAGGTGTAGGACTGTGTGAGAGCTGGTCAGACAAGCTGTGATGTGTGTGGGTGTAGGACTGTGTGAGAGCTGGTCAGACACGACTATGATGTGTACAGGTGTAGGTGTGTGAGAGTTGGTCAGACACGACTGTGATGTGCAGGTGAAGGACTGTGTGAGAGTTGGTCAGACACGACTGTGATGTGCAGGTGTAGGACTGAGTGAGAGCTGGTCAGACACGACTGTGATATGTGCAGGTGTAGGACTGTATGAGAGCTGGTCAGAAAGGACTGTGATGTGTGTGGGTGTAGGACTATGTGAGAGCTGTTCAGACACGACTGTGATGTGCAGGTGTAGGACTGTGTGAGAGCTGGTCAGATACGACTGTGATGTGTACAGGTTTAGGACTGTGTGAAAGCTGGTTAGACACGACTGTGATGTGCAGGTGTAGGACTGTGTGAGAGCTGGTCAGACACGACTGTGATGTGTACAGGTGTAGGACTGTGTGAGAGCTGGTCAGACACGACTGTGATGTGTACAGGTGTAGGACTGTGTGAGAGCTGGTCAGACACGACTGTGATATGTGCGGGTGTAGGACTGTGTGAGAGCTGGTCAGACACGACTGTGATGTGTGTGGGTGTAGGACTGTGTGAGAGCTGGTCAGACACGACTGTGATATGTGCGGGTGTAGGACTGTGTGAGAGCTGGTCAGACGCGACTGTGATGTGTGCGGGTGTAGTACTGTGTGAGAGCTGGTAAGACATGACTGTGATGTGCAGGTGAAGGACTGTGTGAGAGTTGGTCAGACACGACTGTGATGTGCAGGTGAAGGACTGTGTGAGAGTTGGTCAGACACGACTGTGATGTGCAGGTGAAGGACTGTGTGAGAGCTGGTCAGACACGACTGTGATGTGCAGGTGTAGGACTGAGTGAGAGCTGGTCAGACACGACTGTGATGTGCAGGTGTAGGACTGTATGAGAGCTGGTCAGACAGGACTGTGATGTGTGTGGGTGTAGGACTATGTGAGAGCTGTTCAGACACGACTGTGATGTGCAGGTGTAGGACTGTGTGAGAGCTGGTCAGATACGACTGTGATGTGTACAGATGTAGGACTGTGTGAAAGCTGGTCAGACACGACTGTGATGTGCAGGTGTAGGACTGTGTGAGAGCTGGTCAGACACGACTGTGATGTGTACAGGTGTAGGACTGTGTGAGAGCTGGTCAGACACGACTGTGATGTGTACAGGTGTAGGACTGTGTGAGAGCTGGTCAGACAAGACTGTGATGTGTGCGGGTGTAGGACTGTGTGAGAGCTGGTCAGACATGACTGTGATGTGTACGGGTGTAGGACTGTGTGAGAGCTGGTCAGACACGACTGTGATATGTGCAGGTGTAGGACTGTGTGAGAGCTGATCAGACATGACTGTGATATGTGCAGGTGAAGGACTGTGTGAGAGCTGGTCAGACACGACTGTGATGTGTGCGGGTGTAGGACTCTGTGAGAGCTGGTCAGACACGACTGTGATGTGCAGGTGTAGGACTGTTTGAGAGCTGGTCAGACATGACTGTGATGTATACATGTGTAGGACTGTGTGAGAGCTGGTCAGATGCGACTGTGATGTGTACAGGTGTAGGACTGTGTGAGAGTTGGTTGAACAGGACTGTGCTGTGTGCAGGTGTAGGACTGTGTGAGAGTTGGTCGAACAGGACTGTGATGTGTGCGGGTGTAGGACTGTGTGAGAGCTGGTCAGACACAACTGTGATGTGCGCAGGTGTAGGACTGTGTGAGAGCTGGTGAGAAATGACTGTAATGTGTGCGGGTGTAGGACTGTGTGAGAGTTGGTCAGATGCGACTGTGATGTGTGCAGGTGTAGGACTGTGTGAGAGCTGGTAAGACACGACTGTGATATGTGCGGGTGTAGGACTGTGTGAGAGCTGGTCAGACAGGACTGTGATGTGTGTGGGTGTAGGACTGTGTGAGAGCTGGTCAGACGCGACTGTGATGTGTGTGAGTGTAGGACTGTGTGAGAGCTGGTCAGACGCGACTGTGATGTGTGCGGGTGTAGGACTGTGTGAGATCTGGTCAGACACGACTGTGATGTGTACAGGTGTAGGACTGTGTGAGAGCTGGTCAGACGCAACTGTTTTATGTGTGGGTGTAGGACTATGTGAGAGCTGGTCAGACAGGACTGTGATGTGTGCTGTTGTAGGACTGTGTGAGAGCTGGTCAGACACGACTGTGATGTGCAGGTGTAGGACTGTGTGATAGCTGGTCAGACACGACTGTGATGTGTACAGGTGTAGGACTGTGTGAAAGCTGGCCAGACACGACTGTGATGTGTACAGGTGTAGGACTGTGTGAGAGCTGGGTAGACACGGCTGTGATGTGCAGGTGTAGGACTGTGTGAGAGCTGGTCAGACACGACTGTGATGTGTACAGGTGTATGACTGTGTGAGAGCTGGACAGACACGACTGTGATGTGCAGCTGTAGGACTGTGTGAGATCTGTTCAGACTCGACTGTGATATGTGCGGGTGTAGGACTGTGTGAGAGCTGGTCAGACATGACTGTGATGTGCAGGTGTAGGACTGTGTGAGAGCTGGTCAGACACGACTGTGATGTGTGTGGGTGTAGGACTGTGTGAGAGCTGGTCAGACACGACTGTGATGTGTGTGGGTGTAGGACTGTGTGAGAGCTGGTCAGACACGACTGTCATATGTGCGGGTGTAGGACTGTGTGAGAGCTGGTCAGACATGACTGTGATGTGTGCGGGTGTAGGACTGTGTGAGAGCTGGTAAGACATGACTGTGATGTGTACAGGTTTAGGACTGTGTGAGAGCTGGTCAGACACGACTGTGATATGTGCGGGCTTTGGACTGTGTGAGAGCTGGTCAGACAGGACTGTGATGTGTGCTGGTATAAGACTGTGTGAGAGCTGGTCAGACATGACTGTCATGTGTGCGGGTGTAGGACTGTGTGAGAGCTGGTCAGACACAACTGTGATGTGTGCAGGTTAGGACTGTGTGAGAGCTGGTCAGACACAACTGTGATGTGTGCGGGTGTAGGACTGTGTGAGAGCTGGTCAGACAGGACTGTGATGTGTGCGGGTGTAGGACTGTGTGAGAGCTGGTCAGACGCTACTCTGATGTGTGCGGGTGTAAGACTGTGAGAGCTGGTCAGACACGACTGTGATTGTGCAGGTGTAGGACTCTGTGAGAGCTGGTCAGACACGACTGTGATGTGTGCGGGTGTAGGACCCTGTGAGAGCTGGTCACACACGACTGAGAGAGAGAGAGGTGGGGAGTTTCTGTGGTCCTGAGGCCTCAGTCCACAAAGACTTTGGGTATCAAGCCTTGAGGCGCAAGTGGTCCCCGCATGGGGGATGGACTGTCCCTGGCTTCTCACAGGTCCCGTTGATGAACGAGGGAGAGGAATGTCACAGAAGAGGCTCTCGGCAGATTCCTAAAAGGACTTTCTTTCTCCAGGCTTCATTGGGTTCCCTGTTGGTTGGACATTTGGGGGTCAGCATGCACAACCTGTGGTCAGATGCTAGTGAGACAGGCAGCTCTTGCAGATCCTCACCTCTCCTGGGCTCTGGAGACGGAGAGGCAGACAGAACCTCACCTCTCCTGGGCTCTGGAGACGGAGAAGCAGACAGAACCTCACCTCTCCTGGGCTCTGGAGACGGAGAAGCAGACAGAACCTCACCTCTCCTGCGCTCTGGAGACGGAGAAGCAGACAGAACCTCACCTCTCCTGCGCTCCGGAGACGGAGAAGCAGACAGAACCTCACCTCTCCTGGGCTCCGGAGACGGAGAGGCAGACAGAACCTCACCTCTCCTGGGCTCTGGAGACGGAGAAGCAGACAGAACCTCACCTCTCCTGGGCTCTGGAGACGGAGAAGCAGACAGAACCTCACCTCTCCTGGGCTCTGGAGACAGAGAAGCAGACAGAACCTCACCTCTCCTGGGCTCTGGAGACAGAGAAGCAGACAGAACCTCACCTCTCCTGGGCTCTGGAGACGGAGAAGCAGACAGAACCTCACCTCTCCTGGGCTCTGGAGACAGAGAAGCAGGGACAGAGCCTGAGAGATGCCCTGGATGCCTGACCAGGGCTGTGCAGTGAGTCTGGACCCTCCCTCCAGTGGGTGGACACCTGACCAGGGCTGTGGACAGGAAGTTGAGGCGGTGGGGAGCTCTCACACCGAACTGGCAGCTGAGTCTTGAGGAACCTTCATGCTTCATCCTTTACACCTTATCTTGAGGTCTTTATCCAGGACACGGCTGTCATGGAGATTTTAGGCCATTCTTGTGGGCCAGGAGCTCAGGAAGTGCCACCCGTCCGTCTTGAGTGTCAGGCAGCAGGATTGAGCCAGTAGAGGGGCAGGGAGGTCCATAGCTGTTGGTGAAAGAACCTCAGGCCTGAAGCTCAGGCTCCAGATGTTCCCCAGCACTGGTAGGGCCAGAGCCCAGCAGGCTCTGATTTTAAGGTGTGGGGAAGGGCTCCCAGCGCACTAGCTCTGTGGCTGTGTGCAGCCTGGTCACTGAGATCTTGCAGGGAAGAAGCACGTAGTCGGCTGCCTTGCAAGGAGCTCTGTTCTCCAGACCACACGCCCATAGACGGCCGTCTCCTGCAGCCCTCAGCTGGACCAGGGGGCACCCACCCCGGTGTCCACAGCTGAGCGCCAGCAGACTCAGGCTCTGCTCTGCCAGGTGTCCGCAGCCGCCTCCGCTCTCTCCCAAGTCAGGAGCAGACACAGAGGCTCCTCTGGTCGGCCAGTTTCACATGTTGGTCTAAGTTGCACGGGTTCCCCGGGATGCTTTGTGGTCTCATCTTGTGACGGCAGATACGGCGTTTGACGAAAGTGCAGGCACCGGCCACAGGGCCTTGGCCCCTGGGGGTGGGGGGTCTCCTCCTGCATGGCTGTTCCTCCTGGCTGCACAGACACCTGGGCTGACAGCAGCTGCCACCTCTGCAGAGGGCAGCTGTGCTCTCACGAGCCACTCACCCAATGTCAAGGGGACATTTGTCCTGGCTACAACTGAGCTCATCACAGCTGTGGGGACGTTTGTCCTGGTTACACACTGAGCTTGTCACAGCTGTGTAATCGGCATAAGAATCCAAGTTGTTCATGTAGCCGTCTGGATGGAGAGGGGGAGTCTCCTTACAGCATGGACGATCAGATTCAGAGGACTCCACATGGGAGCCTGGGCTTTCCAAAGCCCCCCAGACACACATGTGCACATGTGTACGCGTGCGCGCGCGCGCACACACACACACACACACACGCAGTACTTGTGCAGACTCCTTTTTCCCATTTTTAAGAGATAGACAGAAGTAGAAAGACGGAATGACAGTGACACTAGCACCAGAGCCGCCTCAGTGCATGTGTGGTGGGGCCTGGCTCTGACCTGGCCACACTGCCTCACAGATCCTGCCCTGAGTCCAAGGCTCACATGGAGGCAGGTAACCGGGGCAGGTGGTGCGGCCACACGTCCAGCTTTACCACGCCTGGCACCTTCAGTCAGCTCCCGACTGCCTCCGGTGCACCACATGACCTCCCGGACTCACGGCCCAGGGTCTCACCCATGGCCAGTGGTCAGGGTCCCCATGACCAACCCCACAAAGGAGGGGGGTCTTCACCTCAGAGGCCGGGGAGCAGGAGGCGGCATGTCGTGCTCAGTCAGAGACTCTGGTTCCTCCACGGTGGTTCTGGAAGCCGTCCCAGATTCTGCACAAGCGACATTAATTTAGACCTCAGCTGGGCAGCTCTAGCACGTAGAAGTCCATTTATTTTTAATGTAGGGCTCATTATTTTCCTTCCTGGAGGACATCTGCTCTGAGTTCCTCTCAGCCTGAGCTGTGGCTGTGGGAGGGCTGGTGCTCGAAGTGAAAGTGGCCATGGTGTCTCCTACACTGCAGGCACCCGGGGAGCCTCGCCTCAGCCCAGTGCAGTCGGGTGTGGTGGGAATGCTGGCCGTTCTGTGAGCGTGGTGGCATCCACAGAGGCCCCAGTGGCATCTGAGGTCACATGGCACTGCCTGCAGGTGTCTTGCTGCAGACCAAGCCCTGACCCACCCCGAGGATGCCTGTGCAGTCTCAGACACTCTGGCTTCCCCACAGCCAGGGCCTGACAGGGATGGACCTCACAGCCTACCTGGGGACCATCCCCACAGCCAGGGAAGAGCCTCACAGCCTACCTGGGGACAATCCCCACAGCCAGGGAAGAGCCTCACAGCCTACCTGGGGACCATCCCCACAGCCAGGGAAGAGCCTCACAGCCTACCTGGGGACCATCCCCACAGCCAGGGAAGAGCCTCACAGCCTACCTGGGGACCATCCCCACAGCCAGGGAAGAGCCTCACAGCCTACCTGGGGACCATCCCCACAGCCAGGCATGGGCCTCACAGCCTACCTGGGGACCATCCCCACAGCCAGGCATGGGCCTCACAGCCTACCTGGGGACCATCCCCACAGCCAGGGAAGAGCCTTACAGCCTACCTGGGGACCATCCCCACAGCCAGGGAAGAGCCTCACAGCCTACCTGGGGACCATCCCCACAGCCAGGGAAGAGCCTCACAGCCTACCTGGGGACCATCCCCACAGCCAGGGAAGAGCCTCACAGCCTACCTGGGGACCATCCCCACAGCCAGGCATGGGCCTCACAGCCTACCTGGGGACCATCCCCACAGCCAGGGAAGAGCCTCATAGCCTACCTGGGGACCATCCCCACAGCCAGGGAAGAGCCTCACAGCCTACCTGGGGACCATCCCCACAGCCAGGCATGGGCCTCACAGCCTACCTGGGGACCATCCCCACAGCCAGGGAAGAGCCTCACAGCCTACCTGGGGACCATCCCCACAGCCAGGCATGGGCCTCACAGCCTACCTGGGGACCATCCTGTCAGCCAGGTTCCTTATGCTGTCAGTACTGGAAGGTGCAGTGCCCCTGGGTCCTGAGAGGACATGGTCTCCTGCAAGTAGCAGGTCTGGGTTGTTAGCTCCCAAGAGCGGTTGGGCTGTGGTGAACCTGGTTAATTGCAATTATCAAGCACAAAGTCCTGGGTTTGAGCTCCTGCCCCCCAAGTGCAGATGCCTATCTCCCTCTCTACCTCCCCATTCCCTCTCAATTTCTCTCTGTCCTACTGAAAAACAAAACAAAAAACAGAAAGGGAAGAAAACAGCTCTCTGGTGGCCGGATCTGTGGTGACTGGGGAGAGCAGGCTGACTGTGAAGCCTGGTGGGTGGAGCAGAGTCCTGAGAGGCTGAGCCGCCCCTGCTGCCTGCCTCAGTGAGGGCCTGGGGCACTGTGAGCTGGTAACATCTCTCCCACCAGCAGCTTTTCTGACCCACCCCTCCTTTCACTCCCAGCCTCTCCAGCCAGAAGTCGGATGACGATTATGAAGATTACACCTCTAACAAAACCTGGGTGCTGACGCCCAAGGTCCCCGAGGGGGACGTCACCGTGATCCTCAACAACCTCCTGGAAGGGTACGACAACAAGCTGCGGCCAGACATTGGAGGTAGGTGCCCTGCTCTGGCATGCCAGGCCCAACACCAGGAGCCCCAGCGGCTGGAGGCAGGGCAGGCAGGTTGCACAGTTAGACCCACTGACGGCTCTCAGAAATGGCAGGGCACCCACTGACAGCTCTCAGGACAGACAGGGACCCACTGATGGCTCTCAGAAATGGCAGGGCACCCACTGACGGCTCTCAGGACAGACAGGGACCCACTGACAGCTCTCAGGACAGACAGGGACCCACTGACGGCTCTCAGGACAGACAAGGACACACTGACAGCTCTCAGGACAGACAAGGACCCACTGATGGCTCTCAGGACGGGCAGGGCACCCACTGACGGCTCTCAGGACAGACAGGGACCCACTGACAGCTCTCAGGACAGACAGGGACACACTGACAGCTCTCAGGACAGACAGGGACCCACTGATGGCTCTCAGGACGGGCAGGGCACCCACTGACAGCTCTCAGGACAGACAGGGACCCACTGATGGCTCTTAGGACAGACAGGGATCTATTGACTGCTCTCAGGACAGAGAGGGACCCACTGATGGCTCTCAGGACAGGCAGGGGACCCACTGACGGCTCTCAGGACAGACAGGGACCCACTGACGGCTCTCAGGACAGACAGGGACCCACTGACGGCTCTCAGGACGGGCAGGGGACCCACTGACAGCTCTCAGGATGGGCAGGGGACCCACTAACGGCTCTCAGGAGAGACAGAGACCCACTGATGGCTCTCAGGACAGACAGGGACCCACTGACAGCTCTCAGGACAGACAGGGACCCACTGACGGCTCTCAGGATGAGCAGGGGACCCACTGACAGCTCTCAGGACAGACAGGGACCCACTGACAGCTCTCAAGACGGGCAGGGGACCCACTGACAGCTCTCAGGACAGACAGGGACCCACTGATGGCTCTCAGAATGAGCAGGGACCCACTGATGGCTCTCAGGACAGACAGGGACCCACTGATGGCTCTCAGGACAGACAGGAACCCACTGACAGCTCTCAGGACAGGCAGGGGACCCACTGATGGCTCTCAGGATGGGCAGGGGACCCATTGACGGCTCTCGGGAAGGGCAGGGACCCACTGACGGCTCTCAGGATGGGCAGGGACCCACTGACAGCTCTCAGGACAGACAGGGACCCACTGACGGCTCTCAGGATGGGCAGGGGACCCACTGACATCTTTCAGGATGGGCAGGGAACACACTGACGGCTCTCACTGCAGGCAGGGGACCCGCTGACGGCTCTCACTACAGGCAGAGGACCCACTGACGGCTCTCAGGATGGGCAGGGGACCCCCTGACATCTCTCAGGACAGACAGGGACCCACTGACAGCTCTCACTACAGGCAGGGACCCACTGACGGCTCTCAGTACACATGGCACTGGTGAGTTCAGATGGAGCCACAGTGGTCCAATGAGACTTGGGAGCTAGAATCCGGTGCTTTCAAGGCGTCCCCAGAGGCTGTGGTATCCTGTGAGGGCTCCTCTGTGACAGACAGACAGGCAGACCCTGGGAAAGAAGCACATACTGTCACCTGACTCCTGTCCCCTCTACAGAGCCCCAGAGCACCCAGCAGTGTGGGGTGTGTCCCCTGCCCGCCACAGGGTGGGCTCTGACCCCGCTTGCGGGAGGGGACCAGACACTCGGGGCTCGGCCAGCAGGGTCTCTCCCGCTGTGAGAGCCAGGCTGAGGGCAGGCGGCCAGGGTCTGCTTGTACAGAGAAACACACAGGCGGGCAGGAGCCGGAGACTCCAGGAGTCTCCCGACCCAGTGTCCTGTGCCCCTCGGAGCTGTGGCATTGTCCCTCATAGGTGGCGAGGCGAGGGACATCTCGTCCCCTCACAGGCTGTGACCAGGAGCAGGCTCCTGAGAGGACAAAGTGTCCACACGCCCAGTCCCACAGGGGACCACACATCCCTCCTGAAGCCTGGGGACCTGTGCAAGGCTCGGGCACCTGAAGGGAAAATGCTGTATTTCAAGATATGTGGCAAGGGATAGTCAGAGCACTGTTTTTCACTTTGCCCCTTTTTAAAAAAAATTCTATTTATTTTTCATGAAAGAGAGCTAGAGAGAGAAAGATACAGAGAAATACCAGAGTCCGGCTGGTGGTGTTGCTGGGGACTGAACCAGGGACCTCAGAGCCTCAGACAGGAGAGTCTTTTGCAGAACCAGCGTGCTATCTCTCAGGCCCTGTTTATCTTTATTATCATTTTTATTATTTTTTTCTCCAAAGTCCTGCTCAGCTCTGGCTAACAGTGGTACTGGGGATTGAACCCGGGACCCCAGAGCCTCAGGCACTGAAGTCTTCTGCATGACCATTCTGCTGTCTGCTCAGCCCCCCTTTGTTCCCTTTTAAACCATCTTGAAGGCATCCGTGGTTCCAGACCTAATCCATGCTGAGGACTTACGTCTGCTCACCTGAGAGGAGACACTTCCTTAAAAACTAGACATTCGGGTGTGGCCCCCGCCTCTGGCTTGAGCGGGTCACCTCTGCTCACCTGAGAGGAGACACTGCCTTGAAACTATACATTCAGGTGTGGCCCCCGGCTCTAGCTTGAGCGGGTCACCTCTGGCGCAGCAGAGTGAATGCTTGTAGAGTCAGGCCGCCAAGGGGTAGGTACTGTGCTCACCTCTCTGTCTCTCCCAGTCAAGCCCACGCTGATCCACACAGACATGTACGTGAACAGCATCGGGCCTGTGAACGCCATCAACATGGTGAGTTTCTCCGTTTCCACTTGCCAGCTCACCAGGGAAGAGCCAGGGCACGGGGAGGAGGCGCCCGGGGTCGGGGGCCTTTAGGTTATCGGTCCTCTTTCTCCTTGCCGGGCAGCCCTGGGCAAAGCAGGAGATGATTTTGTAGGATCTGTGGAAGCGTCACCTGCAGTGTTGCCTGTGGCAGTACCCTGAGTGTCACCTGCAGTGTTGCCTGTGGCAGTACCCTGAGCGTCCTCTGTAACTGATGGCATGCCCACTCTCATTTTGCGGGTATATGCTTTGCATCTATATTTCTGCATACATACGTTTAATTTTGCAAAAGAGTTTTACTTCTAAAACAGAACATTCTCTGCTTATTTGGCAAGCATTTACTGCTTACTGGAAAATAAAACTTAGCGCTTTACTGCTTCCTGAAATACTGATGTTCTGGGGAGACTCGTGCCTCCAGGCAGATGCTTCTCGGAGGGAAAGCACCCTGCCCAGATGCAGCGACAGGTGGACTGAGCCTTGAGAGGCCTTGGGCTGGAGTCTGCACAGGTTGGGCCCTGCCACATGCCGCTGGACACATTCATGGCCTGGGGGCCTATGACAGTGTCACTGCCACTGCTTTGCTGGGTCTCACTGTCCGGGACTGACTTCTTCAGATAAGAGGGAGCCAGAGAGAGGGAGGGGGAGGGAGAGGCAGGCTGTAGCCTTCTGTCTCTGCCCAGGACAGTGGGCCACTCATGAGCTTGGACCAGACACCTGGCAGAGAAGCCACTTCCCAGCTGAACTACCACATTGACTCTTTATTATTATTATTATTGTACATAAACACCATTCCCACCACCAAAAGACCGTGTCCCATCCTATCCTCCTCCCCCCCCCCAGGAAGCTGACTGTCCACCACCACCCCCCCAGGAAGCTGACCATCCACCCTCACCCTCCACCCAGTGTTTTCATTTTGGTGCCCTACTCCAAATTTACTCAGATGCTGCTTTGCGGATCCTGCTCAAAGCAGGATCCGACTCTTTATTTTTATTTTCTTCTTGGTAACTTGAAAGCTCTGGTACTGAGCTAGTACTGAGCTCACTCTCCCGAGTCAGAGACAGGTCAGATCAGAAGCCCTGGCTGCACTCCACGGGGGCCATTGCCAAAGCCCAGCCCTTCACACATCCCTCCTGCAGGCAATCCTGCTTTTTAACTATTGAATCCCAGCAGGCTTCTACTTTACAACTAACATCTTGAGGATCTCAGCTGCCCCTCATAGCTGTAAGCACCTAAGACTGATGCATAGCTCCTGCAAACAGGGCTGTGGATTCTGGGACTCAGAGCCGTCGCCCCAGGAGCACAGAATCCTAGAGGTTCTTACTCCTTTTCAGGCCAGAACATAAACAAGAAATGACCACCCATGGCAGCTCCCTCCCGTGGCCGCTCCTGCCCGTGGCCGCTCCCACCCATGGCAGCTCCTGCCCGAGGCTGCTCCTGCCCATGGCCGCTCCTGCCCGTGGCCACTCCTGCCTGACTCCGTGACCAGGAGTGGCTGCTCCCACCTGACTCCGTGACCAGGAGTGGCTGCTCGAGTGGCATACTCTAGATCCCATCTTGCTGATGGACCAGCTCAGTCAGTCCCCAGAGCTGGTGCAGCCAGCCAGATGTGGGCAGGGCAGGGGCTCTGGCATGACCCAGCCAGCAGGTCCTGGGGCAGCTGCCCTGCCAGTGTGCCCTTGCCATGGGAGGATGGTGGGGCTCTGGGCGAGGACCTGGGTGTGACCACCAGCCCCTAGGCACAACCCCAGCCATCCTTTGCTGTCCTCACTCAGAGGTGACGTCAGTCACTCCTGGCGCTGAGCACAGTGCAGCGGATATGGCTGGGCCACCCAGGCTGGTCAGAGCCCTCACACTGGGCTCTGGTTCTGGTCGGGTCCTCCCTGCCATCCATGTGTCCTCCACAGTCTCCCCTGCAGGGAAACTCGCTGGCAGCCCTGGGCAAAGCAGGGAGGTGGCTTCCTCCGGGGCTGGCGTGGCCTCATGGCCTCAGCAGAGTCCAGAGTGCAGTGTTGCAGCTCTGTGTGATGGGACAGTCCTCCCAGCACCCAATGCCTGCAGTGACGGGTGACCCCAGGGAGGGCCAGAGCTCCAGTCTGCAGGAGGAGCCTTGCTGTGGTGAGAGTGCTGGCACCTGATGAGAGTCCTGCCACCTCCCCTGCTGCAGGGCTGTGCCCTCTCGCCACCTCCTGCCCATAGCCTGCAAACAGCCCCTCGTGCCCCCTTCTGTCCCCAAAAGGTGATTTCCTTAAGGACGGCTGTCCCAGGCCTCATGTCCTGCTCAGAGGACACGGCAACTACAACCCAGATAACACAGCAAACCCTGCTCTCCAGGGTGAGGCCCAAACTGCCTGTAGGTGGGGTCCCGGGTGGGCTCCCCCCAGCCTGTCTGCCTGGGGGATGGGGCCCTGGGTGGGACCCTCAGCCTGTCTACCTAAGTAGTTGGGCCCTGGGTGGGACCCTCAGCCTGTCTACCTAAGTAGTTGGGCCCTGGGTGGGACCCTCAGCTTATCTGCCTGGGAGATGGGACCCTGGGTGAGACCCTCAGCCTGTCTGCCTGGGGGTTGGGGCCCTGGGTGGGACCCTCAGCCTGTCTGCCTGGGGGATGAGGCCCTGGGTGGTACTCCCAGCCTGACTGCCTGGGGGATGAGGCCCTGGGTGGGACCCTCAGCCTGTCTACCTAAGTAGTTGGGCCCTGGGTGGGACCCCCAGCCTGTCTGCCTGGGGGATAGGGCCCTGGGTGGGACCCTCAGCCTGTCTGCCTGGGGGATGGGGCCCTGGGTGGGACTCCCAGCCTGTCTGCCTGGGGGATGAGGCCCTGGGTGGGACCCTCAGCTTGTCTACCTAAGTAGTTGGGCCCTGGGTGGGACCCTCAGCCTGTCTGCCTGGGGGATGGGGCCCTGGGTGGGACCCTCAGCTTATCTGCCTGGAAGATGGAACCCTGGGTGGGACCCTCAGCCTGTCTGCCTGGGGGATGGGGCCCTGGGTGGGACTCCCAGCCTGTCTGCCTGGGGGATGAGGCCCTGGGTGGGACCCTCAGCCTGTCTACCTAAGTAGTTGGGCCCTGGGTGGGACCCTCAGCCTGTCTGCCTGGGGGATAGGGCCCTGGGTGGGACCCTCAGCCTGTCTGCCTGGGGGATGAGGGCCTGGGTGGGACCCTCAGCCTGTCTACCTAAGTAGTTGGGCCCTGGGTGGGACCCTCAGCTTATCTGCCTGGGGGATGGGGCCCTGGGTGGGACCCTCAGCTTATCTGCCTGGGAGATGGGACCCTGGGTGAGACCCTCAGCCTGTCTGCCTGGGGGTTGGGGCCCTGGGTGGGACCCTCAGCCTGTCTGCCTGGGGGATGAGGCCCTGGGTGGGACTCCCAGCCTGTCTGCCTGGGGGATGAGGCCCTGGGTGGGACCCTCAGCCTGTCTACCTAAGTAGTTGGGCCCTGGGTGGGACCCCCAGCCTGTCTGCCTGGGGGATAGGGCCCTGGGTGGGACCCTCAGCCTGTCTGCCTGGGGGATGAGGCCCTGGGTGGGTCCCTCAGCCTGTCTGCCTGGGGGATGAGGCCCTGGGTGGGACCCTCAGCCTGTCTGCCTAGGGGATGGGGCCCTGGGTGGAACCCTCAGCCTGTCTGCCTGAGTAGTTGGACCCTGGGTGGGACCCTCAGCCTGTCTGCCTGGGGGATGAGGCCCTGGGTGGGACCCTCAGCCTGTCTGCCTGAGTAGTTGGGCCCTGGGTGGGACCCTCAGCCTGTCTGCCTGGGGGATGGGGCCCTGGGTGGGACCCTCAGCCTGTCTGCCTAAGTAGTTGGGCCCTGGGTGGGACCCTCAGCCTGTCTGCCTGGGGGATGGAGCCCTGGGTGGGACCCTCAGCCTGTCTGCCTGAGTAGTTTGGCCCTGGGTGGGACCCTCAGCCTGTCTGCCTGGGGGATGGAACCCTGGGTGGGACCCTCAGCCTGTCTGCCTGGGGGATGGAACCCTGGGTGGGACCCTCAGCCTGTCTGCCTGGGGGATGGGGCCCTGGGTGAGAACCCCTGCCTGTCTGCCTGGGGGATGAGGACCTCAGTGGGACCCCAGCCTGTCTGCCTGGGGGATAGGGCCCTGGGTGGGACCCTCAGCCTGTCTGCCTGGGGGATGAGGCCCTGGGTGGGACCCCAGCCTGTCTGCCTGGGGTATGAGGCCCTGGGTGAGACACCAGCCTGTCTGCCTGGGGGATGGGGCTGTGAGGCCCCACAGGCTGCAGGACAGTGAGGCCCCTGCCCTGCGACTCTGTCAGGGTTCTGAGCCTAGCATGTTTATACCTGGACGGGCTGGAAATGTCTGCAGTCTTGTCACGACTTGGTGGGGCGGGGTGGTGTGGAGTGCTTCTGGGCTCTGGTGGGTGACTGAGCGCCCCAGGTACTCAAAGCAGCACCCAGCATGAGTGGCTTGGAAAGACACTGGAAGCCCCTCATTGCATGTGGGGGTTTCTGTCGGGCTGTGGTCTTCTGCCAGAGTCAAGGGAGAGTTCTGTCCCCAGGGTGACGGGATTTGCATGTGAGATAGTTTCACAGAAGAGAGAAGCTGTGGTGTTGGGATTCAAACCAAGGGACCCAGGCGTGAAAGCCCTGTGCTCCACCAGCTGAGCTGTCCCCAGAGGCGGTGTGAATGGGCCTTTCTGTTGTTAAAAGGTGTTTAATATTTGCTTACTATTTTGGAAAACCACATCGCCAATGACAAGACCTCGCTTGTATTTGAGAACCCTGTATCATATGACGAAATAAAGCATCAAATACAGTTTGAGCCTGTGTCAGCTGAAGTCAGTGTCATTTGATTGAGTTCACTCTCTACCAGAGTGAGTATATCAAGCTATTCACTTTACTTCATTTTTACTAGTGGTCTAGTATTGACTAACAAAATCACAAAGTAGCAGGGCACCAGCGCCGCACCCTCCCCGGCTTGAGCCCCGTCCAGCCATCCCTCCATCCAGCCAAGCTGTCTTCCCAGGGCTGCAGCGGGGCGGCTGCTCCTCTGGCTCTCAGATGGCCCACGGGAAGAGCTGCCCCCGCTCCGCTGCGCGGTGTCCTGCTCTCATGCGGCCTCCTCTGCCCACAGGAGTACACCATTGACATCTTCTTCGCGCAGACGTGGTACGACCGGCGGCTCAAGTTCAACAGCACCGTCAAGGTGCTGCGGCTGAACAGCAACATGGTGGGCAAGATATGGATCCCAGACACCTTCTTCCGCAACTCCAAGAAGGCCGACGCGCACTGGATCACCACCCCCAACCGCATGCTGCGCATCTGGAACGACGGCCGCGTGCTCTACACCCTGCGGTGAGGTGGGACGGATGGACTGGGGAGACTGACGGACGGACGGGGACTGCATGGGGCCGGGGATGGGGAGATTGACGGACGGGGACAGCGGGGCCTCGTCACTATTTCAAGGCTGCTGTGGGTGTGTCACTAAGTGTTGCTGATGGGAATCTGTTTCTCCAGCTCTTCAGCTGTCACTGAGCTGAAGATTCTGGTTTGTGAGACTACAAGTCTTTCTGGTACAACTCGCTAAAAACCCATACCCACTTGACAGTTTTAGAGTGACGCCCAGCTTCTCCAGATGGGACCCCCATAGTGGAAGGCCCCCCAGCCCAGACCGAGAACAGGCAGTCTGTGTTCAGCAGGGCCCCACCGACAGGCTCTGACGCCCTGGGGTGGGGCGCTCGGTCCGTTTGCTGTGAGAGTTGTTCACTGCCAGCTGGTTTCCTACAGTCTCAGGGCCATGTAATACTCCGCTGTGAGGGGTCTGCAAGCCAACAGCCACAGTACTGAGAAACAGAAAATTCAACTTTAATTAACTGAGGTGGGAACACGGCGTTCACTCACAGGCTAGCAGTTACGGATCTCAGGTTCCTGGAGTAATTGGTTCTATTAAACAAGTCAAATGTAGCTGCTGAACAATACCCAAGATTTATTTATGCATTTCAGTCATTGGAGCTTTCTGCCTCTGAGTAGACTTTTTCTTGAGGACAGAGGGGGTGAGGGAAGAGCCCAGCACCAGGGCTGAGCCCGTCAGTGTGGGACACGGTTGACACACCATGCAGGTGAGCTGAATAGTGACCTGTCATGACGGAGAGTGAGGCAGCCCAGAGCCCTGCTCAGCTCTGGAAAGGGGCAGTTGGCCCCGAGCATGGGCCTGACCGTCCTGTGCTCCAGTGCCCAGTTGCACCCTGGGCCTCCTGAGCGTGTCCTGGGCAGGTGACGTGGGGATAGGCTTCAAGTGGTGGAGACAGCCTGTGGCATCTGAGATACTACGGGCCATGTGGCACCCTGACCCATCTGTGTCCCTGGCATGGGTGACAGGGCACCGCCTGCTTCAGCACTGGGCAGTGGAGGCCAAGACAGAGGGCAGTGGAGGTCAGGGCAGTGGCAGAGGGCAGTGGAGGTCAGGGCAGTGGCAGAGGGCAGTGGCAGAGGGCAGTGGAGGTCAGGGCAGTGGAGGTCAGGGCAGTGGCAGAGGGCAGTGGTGGTCAGGGCAGTGGAGGTCAGGGCAGTGGCAGAGGGCAGTGGTGGTCAGGGCAGTGGAGGTCAGGGCAGTGGAGGTCAGGGCAGTGGCAGAGGGCAGTGGAGGTCAGGGCAGTGGAGACCTGGGCAGTGGAGGTCAGGGCAGTGGGCAGAGGGCAATGGCGACTGGCCAGTGGGCAGTGGAGGAGGGGCAGTGGGCAGAGGGCAGGGGAGGGCAGTAGTGGTGGCTGGCTCCTGTCCTATGTGACACCGTCTTCCCACAGGTTGACAATCGACGCTGAGTGCCAATTACAGCTACACAACTTCCCCATGGATGAGCATTCCTGCCCCTTGGAGTTCTCCAGCTGTGAGTCCCCACCCCATGCCCACCCGTCCCGCAGGTCCCCACCCCGTTCCTCAGGTCTCCACCCGTCCCTCAGGTCCCCACCCGTCCCTCAGGTCCCCACCCAGTCCCTCAGGTCCCCACCCCGTCCATCAGGTCCCCACTCCATCCCTCAGGTCCCCACCCCATCCCTCAGGTCCCCACTCCATCCCTAAGGTCCCCACCCGTCCCTCAGGTCCCCACCTGTCCCTCAGGTCCCCACCCGTCCCTCAGGTCCCCACCCCATCCCTCAGGTCCCCACCCGTCCCTCAGGTCCCCACTCCATCCCTCAGGTCCCCACCCGTCCCTCAGGTCCCCACCCTGTCCCTCAGGTCCCCACCCATCCCTCAGGTCCTCACCCCATCCCTCAGGTCCCCACTCTGTCCCTCAGGTCCCCACCCGTCCCTCAGGTCCCCACGCATCCATCAGGTCCCCACCCGTCCCTCAGGTCCCCACCCTGTCCCTCAGGTCCCCACCCCATCCCTCAGGTCCCCACCCATCCCTCAGGTCCCCACCCCGTCCCTCAGGTCCCCACTCCGTCCCTTAGGTCCCCACCCCGTCCCTCAGGTCCCCACCCGTCCCTCAGGTACCAACCCTGTCCCTCAAGTCCCCACCCCGTCCCGCAAGTCCCCACCCCATCCCTCAGGTCCCCACCCATCCCTCAGGTCTCCACCCCGTCCCTCAGGTCCCCACCCTGTCCCTCAGGTCCCCACCATGTCACAGCCACCCAGCACCCCAGGCAGGCTATGGTGGCCACCCTGTCCCCAGTGTGACCCCTGCCCTTGGCAGACGGCTACCCGCGTGAGGAGATCGTGTACCAGTGGAAGCGCAGCTCGGTGGAGGTGGGCGACACACGGTCCTGGAGGCTCTACCAGTTTTCCTTCGTGGGGCTGAGGAACACCACCGAGGTCGTGAAGACCACCTCAGGTGAGACGGTGGCCGTGGGGCCCTCCCAGCCGGCAGGTGCCTGGGTCCCGGCCTTGTGGGGCGCCTGGGTGCTGGGTGCCTGTTGGGTCTGTAGGGAGAGGCCAACCTGGGTTCTGGGTTCTGGGTGCTGGGTGCTGGGTGTTGCCTGGGTCCTGTGGGGAGAGTTCACCACTGGGGCAGGTGATGTCCCTCTGGGCAGGTGACGTCCCTCTGGGCAGGTGACATCCCTCTGGGCAGGTGACATCCCTCTGGGCAGATAACGTGGCTCTGGGCAGGTGACGTCCCTCTGGGCAGGTGACGTCTCTCTGGGCAGGTGATGTCCCTCTGGGCAGGTGACGTCCCTCTGGGCAGGTGACGTCCCTCTGGGTAGGTGACGTCCCTCTGGGCAGGTGACGTCCCTCTGGGCAGGTGACATCTCTCTGGGCAGGTGACATCCCTCTGGGCAGATAACGTGGCTCTGGGCAGGTGACGCCCCTCTGGGCAGGTGACGCCCCTCTGGGCAGGTGACGTCCCTCTGGGCAGGTGACGTCCCTCTGGGCAGGTGATGTCCCTCTGGGCAGGTGATGTCCCTCTGGGCAGGTGACATCCCTCTGGGCAGATAACGTGGCTCTGGGCAGGTGACGTCCCTCTGGGCAGGTGATGTCCCTCTGGGCAGGTGACGTCCCTCTGGGCAGGTGATGTCCCTCTGGGCAGGTGATGTCCCTCTGGGCAGGTGACGTCCCTCTGGGCAGATAACGTGGCTCTGGGCAGGTGACGTCCCTCTGGGCAGGTGATGTCCCTCTGGGCAGGTGACGTCCCTCTGGGCAGGTGACATCCCTCTGGGCAGGTGACATCCCTCTGGGCAGGTGATGTCCCTCTGGGCAGGTGACATCCCTCTGGGCAGGTGATGTCCCTCTGGGCAGATAACGTGGCTCTGGGCAGGTGACATCCCTCTGGGCAGGTGATGTCCCTCTGGGCAGGTGACGTCCCTCTGGGCAGGTGACGTCCCTCTGGGCAGGTGATGTCCCTCTGGGCAGGTGATGTCCCTCTGGGCAGGTGACATCCCTCTGGGCAGATAACGTGGCTCTGGGCAGGTGATGTCCCTCTGGGCAGGTGATGTCCCTCTGGGCAAGTGACGTCCCTCTGGGCAGGTGACGTCCCTCTGGGCAGGTGATGTTCCTCTGGGCAGGTGATGTCCCTCTGGGCAGGTGACGTCCCTCTGGGCAGGTGATGTCCCTCTGGGCAGGTGACATCCCTCTGGGCAGGTGACATCCCTCTGGGCAAATAACGTGGCTCTGGGCAGGTGACGTCCCTCTGGGCAGGTGACGTCCCTCTGGGCAGGTGACGTCCCTCTGGGCAGGTGACGTCCCTCTGGGCAGGTGACGTCCCTCTGGGCAGGTGACGTCCCTCTGGGCAGGTGACGTCCCTCTGGGCAGGTGACGTCCCTCTGGGCAGGTGATGTCCCTCTGGGCAGGTGACGTCCCTCTGGGCAGGTGACGTCCCTCTGGGCAGGTGATGTCCCTCTGGGCAGGTGACGTCCCTCTGGGCAGGTGACGTCCCTCTGGGCAGGTGATGTCCCTCTAGGCAGGTGACATCCCTCTGGGCAGATAACGTGGCTCTGGGTAGGTGACATCCCTCTGGGCAGGTGACATCCCTCTGGGCAGGTGGCGTCCCACTGGGTGTAGGAGGACAGAGCCTTGGTGCCAGTGCTGGGAGCCAGGCTCTGTGGCCTCTGGGGTGGCCACCCGTTCTCCACATGTCTTAAAGTCTCAGCACCCCAAGGCTGGCCGCTATCTGCTGGGATCCACAGGGAAGGTGCTGGGATGCAGCCCTCACCCTCGGGGGCTCTGCCCAGGCAGGGGTTCTGGGCCCATGGTTCTCTGCCCCCTTAGGGCTCGCCATGGGCGGGACAAGGGGCACAGCCAGCAAGGAGCAGGGAAGGAGCATCCCAGCAAGGCCCCTGGGTGAGGGCACTCACAGATGACCTGCTGGAATGGAAGTGGGGAGCACCTTTGAGGGGGGAGCATCCGTGAGGGGGGAGAACCTGTGAGGGGAGCACCTGTGAGGGGGAAGCACTTCTGAGGGGGGAGCACCTGTGAAGGGGGAACCTGTGAGGGAACACTTGTGAGGGGAGCACCAATGAAGGGGACATCTGTGAGGGGAGCACCTGTGAGGAGGGAGCACTTATGAGGGGAACATCTGTGAAGGGGGAGCACCTGTGAGGGGGGAGCATCTGTGTGGGAGGCACCTGTGAGGGGATCACCTGTGAGGGGAGCATCTGTGAGGTAGAAGCACCTCTGAGGGGGGACCTGTGAGGGGGGAGCATCTGTGAAGGGCGCACCTTTGAAGGGAACACCTGTGAGGGGGCACCTGTGAGGTGGAAACACCTGTGAGGGGACACCCATGAGGGGAGCACCTGAGAGGGGACCACCTGTGAGGGGAACACCTGTGAGGGGGACACCTGTGAGGGGAACACCTGTGAGGAGAGCAACTGTGAGGGGAGCAGCTGTGAGGTAGAAGCACCTGTGAGGGCATCACCTGTGAGGAGATCACTTGTGAGGGGAACACCTGTGAGGGGGGCACCTGTGGGGGGAACCTGTGAGGGGGACACCTGTGAGGGGAGCACATGTGTGGGGGATACCTATGAGGGGAGCACCTGTGAGGGGGACACCTGTGAGGGGGACACCTGTGAGGGGAGCACTATAAGAGAGGAGTGCAGAAGTGACTACCCTTTGCCAGCCTCATCAATGTCCTGCTCAGTCTGTATGGGGGCTGTGACGCTTGGTCCCTGCTGTCAACTGCATGTCACCCAGCCCACTCTCTGTCTTTGGTGGGCGCCTGATCCCTCAGCGCCACCATTTCTCCAGACAATAGGGGCCAGTAGAGCTTGGGTGCCTGGGAGCAAAAATAGGAGGCAGTTGCAGCTGTGCCCCAGGGACAACTTGCTGCCTTTGGCCTTTAGAAGTAAGTGAGCATTGCTCCCATCCTGCAGGTGACTGTGGTGATGACTATGTCCTGCAGGTGACTGTGGTGATGACTGTGTCCTGCAGGTGACTGTGTGATTACCGTGTCCTGCAGGTGACTGTGGTGATGACTGTCCTGCAGGTGACTGTGTGATTACCGTGTCCTGCAGGTGACTGTGTGATGACCATGTCATGCAGGTGACTGTGGTGATGACCATGTCATGCAGGTGACTGTGGTGATGACCGTGTCCTGCAGGTGACTGTGGTGATGACCGTGTCCTGCAGGTGACTGTGTGATTACCGTGTCCTGCAGGTGACTGTGTGATGACCATGTCATGCAGGTGACTGTGGTGATGACCGTGTCCTGCAGGTGACTGTGGTGATGACTGTGTCCTGCAGGTGACTGTGTGATGACCATGTCATGCAGGTGACTGTGGTGATGACCGTGTCCTGCAGGAGACTGTGTGATGACCATGTCATGCAGGGGACTGTGGTGATGACCATGTCCTGCAGGTGACTGTGTGATGACCATGTCATGCAGGTGACTGTGGTGATGACCGTGTCCTGCAGGTGACTGTGGTAATGACCATGTCCTGCAGGTGACTATGTGGTGATGACCGTGTCCTGCAGGTGACTGTGGTGATGACTGTGTCCTGCAGGTGACTGTGTGGTGATGACCGTGTCCTGCAGGTGACTATGGTGATGACTGTGTCCTGCAGGTGACTGTGTGGTGATGACTGTGTACTGCAGGTGACTGTGGTGATGACTGTGTCCTGCAGGTGACTGTGGTGATGACTGTGTCCAGCAGGTGACTGTGTGATGACCATGTCCTACAGGTGACTGTGGTGATGACCATGTCCTGCAGGTGACTGTGGTGATGACCATGTCCTGCAGGTGACTGTGTGATGACCATGTCCTGCAGGTGACTGTGGTGATGACCGTGTTCTGCAGGTGACTGTGTGATGACCGTGTCATGCAGGTGACTGTGGTGATGACCATGTCCTGCAGGTGACTGTGTGATGACCATGTCCTGCAGGTGACTGTGTGATGACCATGTCATGCAGGTGACTGTGGTGATGACCATGTCCTGCAGGTGACTGTGGTGATGACCGTGTCCTGCAGGTGACTGTGGTGATGACCGTGTCCTGCAGGTGACTGTGGTGATGACCGTGTCCTGCAGGTGACTGTGGTGATGACCGTGTCCTGCAGGTGACTGTGGTGATGACCGTGTCCTGCAGGTGACTGTGGTGATGACCGTGTCCTGCAGGTGACTGTGGTGATGACTGTGTCCTGCAGGTGACTGTGGTGATGACCGTGTCATGCAGGTGACTGTGGTGATGACCATGTCCTGCAGGTGACTGTGTGATGACCATGTCCTGCAGGTGACTGTGTGGTGATGACCGTGACCTGCAGGTGACTGTGGTGATGCCCATGTCCTGCAGGTGACTGTGATGATGACCGTGTCCTGCAGGGGACTGTGGTGATGACCGTGTCTTGCAGGTGACTGTGATGACCATGTCCTGCAGGTGACTGTGGTGATGACCATGTCCTGCAGGTGACTGTGGTGATGACCGTGTCCTGCAGGTGACTGTGTGGTGATGACCATGTCCTGCAGGTGACTGTGGTGATGACCGTGTCCTGCAGGTGACTGTGGTGATGACCGTGTCCAGCAGGTGACTGTGGTGATGACCGTGTCCTGCAGGTGACTGTGTGATGACCGTGTCTTGCAGGTGACTATGTGGTGATGACTGTGTACTTTGACCTGAGCAGGAGGATGGGTTACTTCACCATCCAGACCTACATCCCCTGCACCCTCATTGTGGTGCTGTCCTGGGTGTCATTCTGGATCAACAAGGACGCTGTTCCTGCCCGCACCTCACTGGGTGAGTGGGTCCCGGGTGGGGCAGAGGGCGTGTCCTGGATCCCAGGTGGGCAGCGCAGTGGGCTGAGCCTGTTGGGGGGGCTCGGTGCTACGCCCTGGACTTGTGGTGCTGCAGTCAGTGCCTGCCTCCCGCTCGGGCTGGGACACTTCCAGTGGCACCTGGGACCCTTCGCAGGCCTGAAACACCATATTAGGGCTCCCAGCCCCCTCTGAGATCTGGGCCCTCGTTCCTGATCCTCTCAGGTTGGCTTGGCCTGCATGGGGGTCCCGCCTTCCAGGAGTCCCAGGGTCAGAGGTCATCCGTGAGTAACCAGGGAGGACATGTCCTCAGTGTGGTCTCTGCCACCATGCTGGGGGTGTGGGCCTCAGGGCACCCCCATGTCAGGTGTCTTGGGGTCACCCAGTGTGTGGGGAGCGTGTGCCCAGCCCGAGGCCGGGGGTGAGGGTCACCTGTGTGAAGGGGGTGCCTGTCCAGCAGGGAGGCAGAGCAGGGCCAGGTGTCTGCTTGTCCCTGAGCCCTGGGACACCCCCTTCTCCAGCTTATGTAAATAGAATACATCAGGGTGTCTGTGCCAGCAGGGACATCCCCCCGGGTGGGCATGGTGGGGGCCGGTGGCTGAGCTGTGAAGCTCCTGGGGTAGGCGAGCTGTGAGCTGAGCCAGCCCCAGAGCCGGCCCAGGCTAAGTCCGTCTGTCCATCCATCCACAGGCATCACCACGGTCCTCACAATGACCACGCTCAGCACCATCGCCCGCAAATCACTGCCCAAGGTGTCCTACGTGACAGCCATGGACCTGTTCGTGTCCGTGTGCTTCATCTTTGTGTTCTCGGCGCTGGTTGAGTACGGCACACTACATTACTTTGTGAGCAACCGCAAGCCCAGCAAGGACAAGGACAAGAAGAGGAAAAACCCGGTGGGTCTGCTCCCGGGGGGGGGGTCCTGTGGGCCAGGAGTCTGGTGGTCCTGCCCGGCCAGGAGTCTGGGGGTCCCTGCAGGCCAGGAGTCTGGGGGTCCCTGCAGGCCAGGAGTCTGGGGGTCCCACAGGCCAGGGTCCCTGCAGGCCAGGAGTCTGGGGGTCCCTGCAGGCCAGGAGTCTGGGGGTCTCTGCAGGCCAGGAGTCGGGGGGGTCCTGCCTGGCCAGAAGTCTGGGGGGATCCCACAGGCCAGGGTCCTTGCAGGCCAGGAGTCTGGGGGTCCCTGCAGGCCAGGAGTCTGGGGGTCCCTGCAGGCCAGGAGTCTGGGGGTCCTTGCAGGCCAGGAGTCTGGGGGGACCTTGCAGGCCAGGAGTCTGGGGGTCCCACAGGCTGGGGTCCCTGCAGGCCAGGAGTCTGGGGGTCCCTGCAGGCCAGGAGTCTGGGGGTCCCACAGGCTGGGGTCCCTGCAGGCCAGGAGTCTGGGGGTCCTTGCAGGCCAGGAGTCTGGGGGTCCCACAGGCCAGGGTCCCTGCAGGCCAGGAGTCTGGGAGTCCCTGCAGGCCAGGAGTCTGGGGGTCTCTGCAGGCCAGGAGTCGGGGGGGTCCTGCCTGGCCAGAAGTCTGGGGGGATCCCACAGGCCAGGGTCCTTGCAGGCCAGGAGTCGGGGTCCCTGCAGGCCAGGAGTCTGGGGGTCCCTGCAGGCCAGGAGTCTGGGGGTCCTTGCAGGCCAGGAGTCTGGGGGGACCTTGCAGGCCAGGAGTCTGGGGGTCCTTGCAGGCCAGGAGTCTGGGGGTCCCACAGGCCGGGGTCCCTGCAGGCCAGGAGTCTGGGGGTCCCTGCAGGCCAGGAGTCTGGGGGTCTCTGCAGGCCAGGAGTCTGGGGGTCCCTGTAGGCCAGGAGTCTGGGGGTCCCACAGGCTGGGGTCCCTGCAGGCCAGGAGTCTGGGAGTCCCTGCAGGCCAGGAGTCTGGGGGTCCCTGCAGGCCAGGAGTCTGGGGTACCTTGCAAGCCAGGAGTCTGGGGTACCTTGCAGGCCAGGAGTCTGGGGGTCCCACAGGCCGGGGTCCCTGCAGGCCAGGAGTCTGGGGGTCCCACAGGCCAGGGTCCCTGCAGGCCAGGAGTCTGGGGGTCTCTGCAGGCCAGGAGTCGGGGGGTCCTGCCTGGCCAGAAGTCTGGGGGGATCCCACAGCACAGGGTCCTTACAGGCCAGGAGTTTGGGGGTCCCTGCAGGCCAGGAGTCTGGGGGTCCCTGCAGGCCAGGAGTCTGGGGGTCCCTGCAGGCCAGGAGTCTGGGGGTCCCTGCAGGCCAGGAATCGGGGGGTCTCTGCCAGGCCAGGAGTTAGGGGGCTCTCACAGGCCAGGAGTCTGGGGGTCCCTGTAGGCCAGGAGTCTGGGGGTCCCTGCAGGCCAGGAGTCTGGGGGTTCTCACAGGCCAGGGTCCTTGCAAGCCAGGAATCTGGGTTACCCACAGGCCAGGGTCCCTGCAGGCTAGGAGATTAGGGGGTCCTCACAGGCCAGGGTCCTTGCAGGCCAGGGGACAGGGGATGGGAACGTTTGACAGATCCCCACAGGCCAGGCGACAGGAGGTGTCTTCCTGGCCCCACAGGCAGTGGGTCCCCACAGGCCGGGTGACTGGGGTGTCTGCCTGGCCCCACAGGTAAGGGGTCCCCACAGGCCAGGTGACGGGACATTTGCTCAGTCCCCGCATGCCAGGGCTGGCCTGCTGTTCCTCTGGCTGTGCCCATTCTAGAATGTTCTCTAAGGTCTGAGACTTCTTGGAGCGCCCGACAGTCTATAGTGAGAAATGGGTGACAGTGCCCTGGCCGGCCCACGGGGGAGAGGACAGGGCTCAGAGGTGGGTCCCAGGCTTCAGCAGAGGCGGACCCCCACCTGGACACAGCACCCCACAGGGGTCCCAGCTGCTGTCCATCTGTCCCCAGCTGAGCCGGCGGCAGTGACCTCCTGCTCTGCCTGCTGTGTCCTCTCAGCCTGTGCCTGCCGCCCTGCCCTCCGCGTCCTGTCCCTCACCCAGCGTCCCAGCCTGTGTCCCCTGCACCCTGTTCCCGAGGCTCCCGGCGTCCCAGCCTGTGTGTACCCCTGCAGGCTTGCCTGGGCGGAGATGCCTGGCTCCCCGTTTCCCAGGTGAGCCTGGCCAGGGCCTCCATGCCGGCCTCCGTGCTGGCCGCGAACTGGGCTGGAGTTTTCCCTGGTGGTCACCGGGGTCCCTCCCCCAGCTCAGAGCGGCCCTGCTGTGTGTGACGTCTGCTCCTCCCAGTGACTGTGCTTTCACAATGTACTTTAGATTTATTTGTCTTTTTTCTTTTTCTTTCCTTTCCCTTCCCCTTCTTTTGATTCAAACCTGCAACTCTCTTTTCTGTCTACAACCCCAAAGCTTCTCCGGATGTTTCCCTTCAAGGTATCACGCTTGGAATGGGCTTCACTGCATGTGACTTTGCACTCACAGCTGCGGCCCTGGGGCCCTGGGGCCCGGCCTGGGGGACGCCGCCTGCAGACGCCCGTGGTGCCCCTCGGCCGGGGACACTTCTGTGCCCCGTTCACCTGAGCCTTAGCGCAGAGAGAGTCCACCGGCCACCAGGCCCACCCCAATCAGCTCCCCGGGGAGAAGCCCCCCGCCCACGGGGGCCGGGGACTCGTCCAGGCGAGAGGGGTGGGCAGTGCCCTGGCCAGGCCCCGGGCAGGGTACGGGACACGCCCCAGCTCAGGGCCTCCTTGCCCTCAGACCGACATGGCCCAGGAGCCCCCCTCGCCACTGGGGCTCTGCACCCTCTGCTCCATCGCCCTGGCGGCCATGCCAGAAGCCGCTCGGGGCCACAGGGAGCCCAGCTTGATGTCCCCAGCCTCCCGCTTCCACCGCCACATCTCGTGCTGCTCGCCCACCCGCCTGCCCACCAGCAGCAGCAGCCCGCCGGGGGCTGGCCCGTGGAGTCTCACGCTGTCTGTCCCCCCAGGCCCCCACCATCGACATCCGGCCCCGCTCGGCCACGGTGCAGATGAACAACGCCGCCCACCTGCAGGAGCGCGACGAGGAGTACGGCTACGAGTGTCTGGACGGCAAGGACTGCGCGAGCTTCTTCTGCTGCTTCGAGGACTGCCGCACCGGCGCCTGGCGCCACGGCCGCATCCATATCCGCATTGCCAAGATGGACTCCTACGCCCGCATCTTCTTCCCCACCGCCTTCTGCCTCTTCAACCTCGTGTACTGGGTGTCCTACCTCTACCTGTGACACGGGCCCAGCACAGACCCGTGGCGGGCGCCCCTGCGGCGTGTAGATATCTCGTAGCCGGCCCCCGGGCGCATGCATGCTCTGCAGCCCGGCACAGGCCCCTCCCTCCCCCTCCCTCCCTCCCTACCTCCCGCACTTGGGGCCGCTGCCCTGTGACAGCCCAGAAGGAGCCACACTCGGCCTGGCCGCCCGGCCCTGCCTGTCCTCCTGGGATGACGGCCACAGAGCCAGGCCGCACCCCTGACCTGCCTGCTCCTGGATGTGCCCAGGGAGGGCCCGTGCTCTGGCCACACCCCCACCCACTAGACTCCCACCATAGAAACAGAAAGACCCAGATGTGCAGTGCCCACGGCCCTGGCCAGGCCTGGACTGTGAGGCGGGCATAGAGGCACTAGCCTCCAGCCCCCATCAGATCAGGGGCTCAGCCACTAGCACTGAGAACAGCACAAACATCCAGGAGGAGGAAGGCCAGAGACGGCTCGCACGGATGAGCCCAGCACTCTGTGGCCATCCTGTACCATGGCGGATCCTGCAATCAGCTCCCAGCCTCCCGGCCTGTCCTGGGTGACCTAAGGGGTGCAGGTGGCTTGGTCAGCAGGCCGTCTGGGAAAGCCCCGGCCATGCCAAGCCACACTGCAGGCCCTGGGCCGATGGCACTGACGGGCAAGGGGCAGAGGGGCCCTGGAGACCATGGGTGGGGAGGTGAGAGCTATCATGGCTGCCTGGACGGTGCTGCTGGTACCTGCTGCCTGGACCTGCTGTCCCCTGCATCTCACAACCTTCTCAAGGCCATTGCCGCGTGTGTGGACTTTTGCAATAAAATGCTGCATTCCACCCTGGGCACGTCTGGTCTGGTCTCATCTAACTTCCCCCGCAACGACACTGCCCACATGGGCATGTCTGGTCTGGTCTGGTCTGGTCTGGTCTGGACTGGACTGGTTTGGCCTGTTCTGGTCTGATCGGGCCTGTTCTGTTCTGGCCTGATCTAGTCTGGTCTGGTTTGTTCTTGCCTTTCTGGTCTGGTCTGGTCTGTTTTGTTCTGGTCTCTTCTGGTTTGGTCTGGTCTTGTCTCGTCTAACCCCCCCTGCACCCCACATTCCCCACATGGGCATGTCTGCTCTAGTCTGGTCCGATCTGATCTGGTCTTTTGTGGTCTCATCTAAACCGCGTGCCCCTTGCACCCCATGCTCCCCACATGGGCATGTCTATTCTGGTCTGATATGGCCTATTCTGGTCTCGTCTGTTTTGGTCTGATCTGATCTGGTCTGGTCTGGTCTCTCCTAACTTTCCCTGCACCCAGTGCTCCCCACATGGGCATGTGTGATCTGGTTTGGTCTTCTCTGGTCTGGTCTATTCTGGTCTGTTCTGGTGTGTTGTGTTGTGTTCTGTTCTGGTGTGTTGTGCTGTGTTCTGTTCTGGTGTGTTGTGTTCCGTTCTGTTCTGGTGTGTTGTGTTCCGTTCTGTTCTGGTGTGTGTGTTGTGTTCCGTTCTGTTCTGGTGTGTGTGTTGTGTTCCGTTCTGTTCTAGTGTGTGTGTTGTGTTCCGTTCTGTTCTGGTGTGTTGTGTTCCGTTCTGTTCTGGTGTGTTGTGTTCTGTTCTGGTGTGTTGTGTTCCGTTCTGTTCTGGTGTGTTGTGTTCTGTTCTGTTCTGGTGTGTTGTGTTCCGTTCTGTCTGTTCTGGTGTGTTGTGTTCCGTTCTGTTCTGTTCTGGTGTGCTGTGTTCCGTTCTGTTCTGATGTGTTGTGTTCCGTTCTGTTCTGGTGTGTGTGTTGTGTTCCGTTCTGTTCTGATGTGTTGTGTTCCGTTCTGTTCTGGTGTGTTGTGTTCCGTTCTGTTCTGGTGTGTGTGTTGTGTTCCGTTCTGTTCTGGTGTGTGTGTTGTGTTCCGTTCTGTTCTGGTGTGTGTGTTGTGTTCCGTTCTGTTCTGGTGTGTGTGTTGTGTTCCGTTCTGTTCTGGTGTGTGTGTTGTGTTCCATTCTGTTCCGGTGTGTTGTGTTCTGTTCTGTTCTGGTGTGTTGTGTTCCGTTCTGTTCTGGTGTATTGTGTTCTGGTCTGGTCTGGTCTGTTCTGTTCTGGTGTGTTCTGGTCTGGTCTGGTCTGGTCTGTTCTGATTGTTCTGTTCTGGTCTGGTTTGGTCTTGCCTCGTCTCATCTCATCTACCCGCCCCCCTGCACCCCACATTCCCCATGCGGACATGTCTGGGCTGGTCTGTTCTGTTCTGGTGTGTTCTGGTCTGCTCTGTTCTGGTCTGGTCTGGTCTCATCTCATCTAACCCCCACTGCACCCCACACTCCCCATGTGAACATGTCTGGTCTGGTCTGATCTGTTCTGGTCTATTCTGGTTTGGTCTGATCAGGTCTCATCTAACCCCCCCCCACCCCCGCACCCCACACTCCCCACATGGACATGTCTGGTCTGGTCTTGTCTGGTCTGGTCTCGTCTCATCTCATCTAATCCCCACTGCACCCCACACTCCCCACATGGACATGTCTGTCCTGTTCTGTTCTGATCTGTTCTGTTCTGTTCTGGTCTGTCCTGGTCTGGTCTGTTCTGTTCTGGTCTATTCTGGTCTGATCTGTCCTGGTCTGATCTGTCCTGGTCTGGTCTGGTCTGATCTGGTCTGTTCTGGTCTGATCTGTTCTGGTTTGGTCTCGTCTCATCTCACCACCACCACCCCCGCACCCCACACTCCCTACGTGGACATGTCTGGTCTATTCTGTTCTGATCTGTTCTGTTCTGTTCTGGTCTATTCTGGTCTGGTCTGGTCTGGTCTAATCTGATCTGTCCTGGTCTGATCTGTTCTGTTCTGGTCTATTCTGGTCTGGTCTGGTCTGATCTGATCTGATCTGTCCTGGTCTGATCTGTTCTGTTCTGGTCTATTCTGGTCTGGTCTGGTCTGATCTGATCTGATCTGTCCTGGTCTGGTCTGGTCTGTCCTGGTCTGGTCTGGTCTGGTCTGTTCTGGTCTGGTTTGGTCTCGTCTCATCTCACCACCACCACCCCCGCACCCCACACTCCCCACGTGGACATGTCTGGTCTGGCTAGTCTACACCACACCACAAGGCCCCCACATGGACACATCCTCATGCCTGAGCCCCCAGAGCTGCCAGCCTGGTGACAGCTGAGCTTCAGCTGCCCAGAACCCATGGTCAAGGCTGAGCAGTGCCACACCTGGTAGAGCTGCATCTTACCATGCCAAGGCCCCAGGTTCAAGCCCCTTCCCTGTCTGCAGGAGGGGCGCTTCAGGAAGTGATCACCTCTGTGGAAGGCAAGGGGCAATGTGACGGGGGGGGGGGGGGTGGTCACAGCAGCTGCAGCGCAGTGAGCAGGTCTGGGGACATAAGAGAAAAAAAACAAAGACGAGGGAGGGCCTTCCCACAGCACTCCCATGAAATTAACTTCCATATTTATGTAGGGCTTTGGCCAAGTGCCTGATGGTAACTCATGGAGGGGACCTGCTGCTTCTGCCCGACACGTCCCCTCCCTCTCCTGCTCTTTCTCACCAGGAAGCAGCTCGCCTAAAGGCCAGACCCTGCACAAACAGCGTTCTCAAGAGTCTGAGTGAGAAGGCTTCTCCCTATGTATTTAGCACTCTGGAAACAACTGGAGCTCTCACTGCACAAGCAGGGGCCGAGGGTGCCTGCAGAGTCTCGGAACTCAGCCCTGCTTCTCACACTGCCCTGCGAGGGCCACGGGGACCTGCCTCAGCACACCTCTGCCCCTGGCCCTTCCCCACCAACACCCCCCTGCAGAGGGACATCCCTGGGCGCCTGATCCGGTCACCAGCATCCTCCCTCCTGACTCACAAGGGAGGTGAGGACATGCCCAGCACAGCTGCCACTCGGGGAAGAGGAGGCCACCGGGGAAGGCAGGGCAGCAGAGACCCAGGGCAACGCCAGAGATGAACTGAGGAAGAGCTCATCTGGGGTCACACTGCAGGAGCTGGGGTCACACTGCAGGAGCTGGGGTCACACTGCAGGGCCTGGGGTCACACAGCAGGAGCTAGGGTCACACTGCAGGAGCTGGGGTCACACTGCAGGAGCTGGGGTCACACTGCAGGGCCTGGGGTCACACAGCAGGGCCTGGGGTCACACTGCAGGGCCTGGGGTCACACTGCACGGCCTGGGGTCACACTGCAGGAGCTGGGGTCACACTGCAGGGCCTGGGGTCACACTGCAGGAGCTAGGGTCACACTGAAGGAACTGGGGTCACACTGCAGGGACAGGGGTCACACTGCAGGAGCTGGGGTCACACTGCAGGGCCTGGGGTCACACTGCAGGAGCTGGTGTCACACAGCAGGAGCTAGGGTCACACTGCAGGGACTGGGGTCACACTACAGGGCCTGGGGTCACACTGCAGGGCCTGGGGTCACACTGCAGGGCCTGGGGTCACACTGCAGGGCCTGGGGTCACACTGAAGGAGCTAGGGTCACACTGAAGGAGCTGGGGTCACACTGCAGGGACAGGGGTCACACTGCAGGAGCTGGGGTCACACTGCAGGGCCTGGGGTCACACTGCAGGAGCTGGGGTCACACTGCAGGGACTGGGGTCACACTGCAGGAGCTGGGGTCACACTGCAGGGACTGGGGTCACACTGCAGGGCCTGGGCTCACACTGCACGGCCTGGGGTCACACTGTAGGAGCTGGGGTCACACTACAGGGCCTGGGGTCACACTGCAGGAGCTGGGGTCACACTGCAGGAGCTAGGGTCACACTGAAGGGGCTAGGGTCACACTGCAGGGACTGGGGTCACACTACAGGGCCTGGGGTCACACTGCAGGGCCTGGGGTCACACTGTAGGAGCTAGGGTCACACTGCAGGAGCTGGGGTCACACTACAGGGCCTGGGGTCACACTGTAGGAGCTGGGGTCACACTGCAGGGCCTGGGGTCACACTGTAGGAGCTGGGGTCACACTGCAGGGCCTGGGGTCACACTAAAGGGCCTGGGGTCACACTGCAGGGACTGGGGTCACACTGCAGGGCCTGGGGCCACACTGCAGGGCCTGGGGTTACACTGTAGGAGCTGGGGTCACACTGCAGGAGCTGGGATCACACTGCAGGAGCTGGGGTCACACTACAGGGACTGGGGTCACACTGCAGGAGCTGGGGTCACACTGAAGGAGCTAGGGGTCACACTGCAGGGCCTGGGGTCACACTGTAGGAGCTGGGCTCTGCTGAGCTAGTGTGGGGGTACCTTTTCCCGGGCGAGTGCTCTCTGGGTTGTAGAGAATTCGACCGGAGGCAGCCTGGGCTGCTACTCACTCAGTGACGTGGGAGAGAGTCTTGAACTTGTGGCGGAGTGGTACTGCAATGTCTTTACTGATCAGAGAGACAACACTTTTATAGGATAAAACCGGAAGTGGCAAGTCGGAAGGAAATGGCTAGGAAAGGGGCGGAGAAAAGCAAAAGGGGCTGGGAAGGTAGAAGCTTCCTTAGCAACTGTTGTGAGGGTTTTAACTGGTGGGACTAATGTTACCCTGCAGGCAGGGAGGGTCTCAAGGTAGAAAGAAGACAGATCAAAGGGATGGAATGGGTGGGGATCTCTCAGGCAAAACAATGATTATGTAGATAGATCATAGCTTCAGAAATTCAGGGTTCAGCAGGGGGAGCTGGCTTAATGCCTGACAGGAACTGCAGGGACTGGGGTCACACTGCAGGGACTGGCCTGGGGCCACACAGTAGGGCCTGGCCTGGGGTCATACTGCAGGGGCTGGGGTCACACTACAGGGGCTGGCCTGGGGTCATAGTGCAGGGATTGGCCAGGGGTCACACAGTATGGCCTCGGGTCACACTGCAGGGACTGGCCTGGGGTCACACTGCAGGGGCTGGCCAGGGGTCATACTGCAGTGCTGCCAAGGGGAGGGGGGTGGATAAGGTGGCTGGTGTGAGGCTGGGCCCTGGCCAGAGTCTCAGGGGTGTTGTTCCCTCCATGGGAGGAGACCCATAGTTTTGGAAAGGCTGAGAGAGGCTCCATGTTCAAAATGCAGAATTCAAGGCTCCATTCTATGGAATACTACTCTCCAATCAAAAAGACAATATTGTGTCTTTTGGGACAAAATGGGTGGATCTGGAGGTGATTCTGCTTGTGAAATAAGAAATGAGGAACGACTACCCGATGAGAGAGAGAGAGAGGAAGGGGGCAGCTGCTGAGTGGAGGGAGCCAGGCTGCAAAGTGACATGAGGTGCCCCAACAGCTCCCTGGAGCCTGAGAAAGACGGGGCGGTCGGCCTTGGGGGGGTCACACGAGTCCGGCTCACAGGGCGGGAAGCTTGGCCCTGGGGACGCCGCCCGCTGAGGACTGAGGAGGCCGGTCTGGGCAGGTGGGCTCAGCCCGACGTGTGGGTTGAGTCCCGAGGGAGGGCGCTGCCAAGCAGGCGGCCCTGCTGCCCGACCGGCCTTCGGCTGAGGGGGAGCATTTCTTCCCGAGGTGACCAGACAGACACCGCAGCTTCCCCGGAACGTCCCTCAGTGAGGTGGGGCCTGGCACAGACAGGCGGACACTGGACAGTGAGCAGGTGTCACGGCCGTGCTGGTGCCGCCAGGAGGAAGGAACCCGGAGCACAGCCGCACTCCCGCCCCACTGCGTAGCTGGCGGCCGTGTCCACGCTGCCTCAGGGGACATCCCCAGCCTGCTGGCCGGTCAGTGCGAGAATAAACCAGATGCCCGAGCGAAGCCTTTCCCAAGGCTGCTGGTGGGAGACTGTGAGTTTGCGCGGGAACACAGACAATGGCTGAGCCATTCACATCTTCAGCTCATCCTAACAGTCTCCACTGGGGAAACTTCCTGGACTGTCGGGGCTCCTTTCCACATATGACAGTGCCCAAGTGTTTTGGCTCCTATTAGCCGGAGTCTCAGGAATAATGTGAAATAAGAAAAGTGGATGTTCCTTCTTTCTTCTTTTTTTAAATGTCCTAGTAGCTGGCAGGGATCTGGGGTGAATGAGTCGTGCTGAGTTTTGGGGGGAGAGTTCTGTGTTGCTTTTGCTGAATGTCTTCTAGAAAATTTACTTTGACTTGTGGAAAACCCGAGGTCATGTCAGTCCGCCTGACCCTGTAAGATTGTCTTGTGGGGACTTCCAGGGGCTGGCTGTGGAGGAGGGGGGCACTTCAGATCACACTCCTGATAAAGTAGAAAAAAAACAACCAAATCACCTGGAAGCTCAGCCAATACCACCACAATCTCTCTAGAAACTCACTCAGCCACAGCCACCACGCTGCAGATGCCGCCATGACGCCATCCTGACCTCCCTGGGCAGACGCCCTCACCCATGTGTCCTGGAGCCTCCCCTCCCCAGAGCCCTGCCCCACTAGGGACAGACAGACACAGGCTGGGGGTGTGGGTCCACCTGCCAACACCCATGTCCAGCGAAGAAGCAATGACAGAAGCCAGAACTCTCATCTTCTGCTCCCCATAAAGAATTTGGGTCCCTGCTCCCAGAGGAGGAGAAATGTCAGGGGAAGATGCCCAGAGGGCTCTGAACTCCAACTCCATCAGGACCCAGAGAGAGAAGAGGAAATTTAAAAAATAAAAGGAAGGACACTAGGAAGTAGCAGGTGTGACTTAGGAGGAGACGAGAACCACAGAACGGGCAAATATATGCACATTAATATAGACAGTTACAGAATCAATAGCCAGCCCAGACCTGTGACCTCAGGAGAACCACCAGTTCCCAGTGAGGGAATGGGGACACAGAGCTGGGTGGTGGGTGGTGTGAAGTTAGACTCCTGTTATCCTCTGATTTTGCAAATCAATGCTAAATCACTAAGAAGCAATAAAAAGATTATACAATGGCGGGAAATCTACTCTGCTCACTGGCTCCTGGTCTGTGGACAGCGGCTGAGCCCAGAGAGGCACACGCCTGCTGGCCCCCGTCCACGGCCCTCCTGGTCAGACTCCTGCCGCACTTCACGCTCGCTCTCTGAACTGACAGACATCACACCAGGTCAGCAGAGGCGCTGACTGCTGGGCCTCTCCACCCTTGCCCGCAAACATCGTGTGTCGCACCACAGTGTGTGTGTGTGGGGGGTTGTCCAGCACAAGCCCCTCACACCCTCCATGGAGCCCAGAGGGCAAGACTGACCCAGAGCAGCAGGGCAGAGCTGGAACCCCCCACTCCCTCCCTCAGACCCTCTGGGAGTGGACAGACAGAAGGACAGGTCTGGCCCTCACCTGCGGGCCCTGCACCCTCCCCCTCACCTCCTGTCCCTGCCCCAGTGTGAGGTGCTTCCCGCAGGCCATCCCTACAGCCAGGCTGGACCGCTGCCCTGGGCGCCCGCCTGCCCTGGCCCGAGACCACCAGCCTCTGCTGACCGCTGGGCCGTGGTCACATCCGGTCAGAGATGCCACAGGAACATCCCCACCTCAGGCTGCATGGCTGAGGCTCCAGGAAGGACACGTTTTTGGTTTCCAATATCTAGGTCAGTCACAGCAGAGCAGATGAACGGAGCTTCTGACTAACTCATTTATATTTTATGGAACCAGAATGCCTCAGCACTTAAATCTCACCAAGTTTTTAATTAAGAGACACGCAGTTTTATGTAACTATTCATAAGCAGAGAGTTTCTGTGAAGCATCCTGTCCCTCCAGCAGGGTGGGGGAGTCTGCTGCAGCCAAGCCAAGACTCCCCAGGCCGCCGAGCCCCACGGGTGGGGACGGGGAGGGGGTACCCTGACGTCCATGGGGCTGGGCCCACGTGCCGGCATGAACGGCCTCCCAGGCTTCCCAGGGCTCGGGACAATGAGACTGGAGCAAGGCCTGCCTGGTGGGCACGCGTGTCAGGAGAGAGGAGGGCAGCTAGACCCAGGGTGCGAGTGGGCGTCTGCTCCATGGCATGGCTGCAGGTCTTCTGGAACATTCCTGGAGCTCCCTGCACCCGGGAGCCTCGTGGGGACCCCAGCTCACCCCGCCAGCTGCCACGTGTGTCTGTCGGACGTGCGAGGGGGTGGCTGTCCGTGTGGCCGATAGCCAGAGTCTGCGCGTGAGAGGGTGCTCCCATGCCCGTCCACAGACCAGCCCGTGAAGGACTTGGCCGGACCAGCCCGCCAGGCCTCCCAGGGCTCCGAGCAGAGGCCCGTGGTGCCTGAGCCTGTCAGTCCAGCGCTGAGCCTCTAGCGAGCAGGGACGGCACAAGCCCTGAATGCTTTCGTAAGAGTCAAACACTTAATCTGGCTCAGAACACCAGCAACAAAGAGTTGGAGATGACAAAGAAAAGGAAATCATTTGTTTAGAGACGGCATCTCAATAGCCATTAAGTAAATGAAATGAAAGTCAGGGGGGAGCACAGCAGCTCCTGTCTCAAAGCAAGTGCCCGCCGGCTCTCTTGCAAACAGTCGCCCACGCCGGTGCCAGTGCCAGTGCCGGTGCCAGTGCCAGTGCCAGTGCCAGTGCCACTCAGGGGCCAGCGGCCACCGGGCCTCTGGTCTAAACCAGCAGTGACAGCCGGGGCAGGTGGCTGCCACTACTTCTCCTGCAGGCTGGGGCTCTGCTCCTCTCCCCCTCCCCTACCCTCCCCCCTTTCCCTCCATAACCCCTCCTCCTCCCCTCCCCCTCCTCACCCCTCACCCTCTCCCTCCTTTACCCCTCCCCTCCCCCTCCCCTCCCCCTCCCTCCTGTCCCTTTCCCTCCCCCTCCCCTCCCCCTTCCCTCTCCACCCTTCCCCCTGTCCCTTTCCCTCTTGGCTCTTGACAACTGGCTGGATGGCCAGCCTGGATCATTCCACAGCGGTCCCCAGCAAGCCCTCAGCTGAGCATGGAGAGGGGGGTTGGCTTCCTTCTGCCTTTTCAGGAGCACTGGCCTTGGTGGGGACTCTACGTGGGGGGGGCAAGGCCCACGGCAAAAGGGGCTGGGGACCCCGCACGCCCAGGGCAGCGTCGGAGCTGCAGTGCAGGGGCAGCACTGGGGACCAGGCCTGTCAGATCCCGTCAGTAAGACGCAGATGTGGCTTCAAACTCACATGCAGGAGACGACTGAGCTCTGGGCAGCTTGAAGGGGCCGCGTTCCTTAACAAATGCAGCAGGGCATCGTGACTCAGCACAGCCCCCAGTGTGAAGACCGGCCCTGTGGCCTCCAGACACCGTCCCCGGACAGAATCTGTGGCTTCCGGCGACTTGGCTCCCCTGGCCGCTGATGCAGTCCCAGCTCTGCTGTGGCCTTGGCTTACCCTGCCCCCCACGGGCACAGGCCCCTTCCCAGGCTGCGTGGAGCAGACAGCAGCCCAGCCTGAGGGACCAGCTCGTGGGAGCCACGCGGGAGCTTCCGTCAGCCTCCACACCGGTGCCGTGTACTAGAGTCTCATTAAAATGCTTCCCATTAGCAGGAGGAAAAGGCTTGGGCTTCTATCACAGCTGCTACTTTTCCGATTAACGCCTATGTTTAAAGAGCAAATGATTAATTGTTAGGTTACTTTCTTGATTTCATACCATTAAGAAAATGTGTTGGAGACAAATTTAATCTGATAATTAAAAACACTCAAACATTATCTGCCCATTTTTATGCTTTAATTTTGCTCACTTAATCAACATTTTGGCTACCTGTGGAGGGCACTCTGCGGCTGGAGGTAGGGGCCCCACAGCCGAGACTCATGGGACGCTCAGAGGTGAGTCGGTACATGGACCCACGCACATCCCATCGGCATCTTGGATACCTCCTCTGAGAAGCCACCCTCCACACCGGCAGGAGACACGGGACGGGCGCCTGCATGGCGGGCGACGGCATCTGAGGATTTACCCTTAAAACCCACTTCTGCTCCTGGTTTCGCTCTCTCCCTCCCCCGCGTCCTGACCTGGAGAAGGACTGGTGCACAGAGCGGGAGGCGGCCATGTGGCCTAACCCGCTGTGCTCACACCCGACTCTGGGGTGTTTCCATGTGAATAAAGAATTGTATCACCACACCGCCAGGAGTTCCTGGTCTCTCCCGCGACACAAGCCCAGCATCTCTCAATTTCACTCTGTCCTATCCCATAAAACAGGGAAAATGGCCACCAGGAGCAGTGGATTCGTAGTGCTGGCACTGAGTCCCAGTGATGACCCTGGAAGAAAAAATGATGTTAAAGTAACAGAAGCTTTGCAGTGATGAATCAGTGTAATCTTTGTCTCTGGTTCAAACCCTGGTCCTTGCACATAGCAACATGTGTGTTTAGCCCAGCGGACCACTGTCTGGCCCCCAAGAGCAGCAGTTTACTTTAACTTTTAATTTATGTATTATTGGATAGAGACAGACAGAGAAATTGAGAAGGGAGGGACAGTAGGGGAGAGAGACAGACACCTGCAGCCCTGTTTCACCATTCAGAGAGCTTTTCCCCTGCAGGTGGGGGCCAGGGGCTTGAACCTTGTGCACTGTGACATGAGCGCTCAACCAGGTGCGTCCCCACCCACCCCCACACCAGAATCCTTTAAATGGCTCTGCTGTGAAATGATTTATACACTGTGTGTGTGTTGTAAGAGCAGAGAGCAGAGTGCCTGCCCATCTTTTCCAGAGGGTTCCCTAACTTTCTCCTAATGAGCTCGTCACCTTCAACCCTGTCTGAAGTGAGTCCTTGGTGTTGTTGGCACCTTGACCCTAACCCCTAATGCCACAAAGGCCAGCTGTTCTCCTCTGACCCATGTCGTCTTTGTCTGTCACAAGCAGAGAAGCCGAAACCATCGTGCCACTGTTTCTGTGAGCTTGTGTCAGAAAACGGCACAGGGCTGACTGACATCCCCACCTCCCGAGGCACAGCTGAGGGGCAGGGTGAGAGTCGGGGGAGGCCAAGAACAGTCGCCCCCCCCCGGGCCCTGGCCCCTGGGCCTCAGTGCTGCCCACAGTGTGTGTGTGTGTGTGTGTGTGTGTGTGTGTGTAGGAACTAGGTCTGCATCTGTGTCTCACCGCATCTCACCCCGCGGCTTATTGTCTGCTCTCGCAGAGACAGATGGCAAGACGGCTTAGCCCAGGTCCCTGAGTCCTCGCTTCCCAAGGGGTCTGTGGCCTCTGTTGATGGGAGGGACCATTTCTCCCATAAGAGACAGTGCTGGGTCGGTGCTGGGCCCTCAAACCCTCTGGATTTGGATGGGAACAAGAAAGAAATTAAAATGCGATTTTAATACACGAAGTCATTTCTTTGGCATTAACAGGTCTTGAAACCACTGTAATTAAAACAGTGTGGTGCCAAACAGGAGAGACGGGTTGACTAATTAAGCAAAATAAAATAAAGATAATATTCCAGTAAGGCTAGGGTTTAAGTGAGTGCAGATGTGGTATTGTTGATTGCCAAAGGAAAGACGGACTTCCTTCTGGTTCTGCGTTAATCTGTTAAAAAAACAGTGAGATCCTTGCTGCCATGAATGTCACCCAAATGAATCACAGACAGATTCAGCTTGACTCTGTTGAGATCTATTCTGGCCAGAATGCACAAAGACTTCATGAATGTTCTTGCCTTGTGACTTAGCATTTTCAATGGCTAAGCAGAGCGCCACTGTTCACTGCAGCAAGAATGAAGGGTCAGTGAAGAAAGCGGCACCTAACTGCAGGGCCGCGGGAAGGAAATGTCACATGTGTTTATTGAAGCGACTCACTGTGGCATCAGCACTAATGACTTGTGTGGAAAGTCACGGGTGACTGTTGGGCCTAGCAGAGAAAACCAGTATCTTTTAAAATTTTTTTAATATTCATTTACTTTCCCTTTTGTTGCCCTCGTTTTTTTTATTGTTGTAGTTATTATTATTGCTACTTATGTCATTGTTGGATAGGACAGAGAGAGATGGAGAGAGGAGGGGAAGACAGAGAGGGGGAGAGAAAGACAGACACCTGCAGACCTGCTTCACCGCCTGTGAAGCGACTCCCCTGCAGGTGGGGAGCGGGGGGCTTGATCCGGGAACCTTATGCCGGTCCTTGAGCTTTGCGCCATCTGCATCTGCGCTTAACCTGCTGCACTACCACCAGAATCCCGAAAACCAGTATTTTTAATGAAACACACAACATAAATAAAATGGAGTCCCCCAGCAAACCACTTGATGATTTGAAGTCAGAGGTCCCATTTGGTGAGAGTCTCCGTCTGAAGGCGATGAGAGGGTCCCCAGAGGGCCCCAGCTGCCAGGCACCAGTAAGCACTGGATGGAGCCCAGTCCTGAACCCGCCCAGGCACCCCAAAGCCTACAAGCAGGGCTGTATCCCTGCTTCATTGTCTTCTCCTCCTCCTCCTCCTTCTCCTTCTTTCTCTCCTCCTCTTCATCCTCCGCCTCCTTATTTTTTGCCTCCAGGGTTATTTCTGGGGCTTGATGTAGGCACTATGAATCCACTGCTTCTAGTGACCATTCTTTTCCAGAAATTGAGAGAGAAGGGGAAGATAGAGAAGGAGAGAGAAAGACCTGCCTCACTACTCATGAAACATCTGCAGGTGGGTAGGCGGGGGCTCGAACCCGGTTCCTTGCATGAGTTCTTGCACCTAATACTCTGTGCACTTAGCCGGGTGCACCAACACCGGTCCCCACTTCTCTGACAGTGTCTGGGGAAGTGTTTCCAGCTGGTCCTTTCCTGGAGTAGTTTTGATCATCCCTTGTTGCTATAGGACTTAATTATACGTGACCAGGCGGTGGTGCACCTGGTTAAGCACTCACAGTACAGTGCACGTGGACTGTCTGAGCCCCTGGTCCCCGCCTGCAGGGGAGAGCTTCATCAGTGGTGAAGCAGGGCTGCAGGTGTCTCTCTGCTTCTCTTTCTCCCTCTTTCTCCCCCCTTAGTTTCTCTCTGCCTCTATCCAATAACAAATAAATAAAAATATTGAAAAAGTCTTAATTATATGATTTTTAGATAATGAACTAGTCCAGTTATAAGCCAGTAGATCAGCGTAAGTACAGGAGCGTGGGGTGGTCCCTCCCACGCTCTCTCCCCTGTGAGTGTGGACCAAAGCGGACCACTTCCCTGTCAATTCCTGAAGGACCGTTATTATTCCAAGCTGAGCTGCAAGTGAAGAGTCAGATGAGCGTTCTTCTGCCCCGTCGTACCAGAAGTCTCTCAAAGAAGTCACATGTTTTTATCTGCCTGCCCTCATTCTGGAGACAGAGAGGGAAAGGAAATAATCATTCTTCCCTGGCGACATGACATGAATCACAATGATTATTTTGGCCAGTGCCTTGAGTCCACGGCATCATCGGTAAGACTCACGCTTTGAAGATTCCCAGCAAAAAGGAACCATGACTCATGGACACTTTAACTGCAGTGGGAGCCGGGCAGCATCTCTAATCAGCTGAGGCCCCCAGCCTTCCTGAGCTCGCTGGCTGGGGCACGGAACGAGTGAGCCCCAAAGGGGACGGACACAGGAGGCAGGGTCCTGGGGTGGGCGGCCAGGCTGGGGTGCAGTGGCTCAGTGTCAAGGCAGTCCACGAGGGCGGGCACGGTCCCACACCCTGTGGCCATCGTTACGGTCCCCAAGGCCAGGGTGGCATCCAGGAGGCCACGCAGCTGTGACACGGTGCAGGACAAAGATCAGACGCCAGTCGCTGACAGATTCTGGGCGTGAATCCAGACTCTCATTAAGCCATACAGCCGGTCCCATTAGCTGTGATGTGCACAGTCATGGTTAAGTGCGGAGGCTCTGAGCAGAGGAGCAGCTGGTGGGGGGTGGGGGTCTGGGTGCACTGTCCTGGGCAGGGGCCCTGGGAGCACCTCAGGGTGCTCACACCTCAGTTACTGGCAGCTCCTCTGGGAGCCTGGACCCAAATTCTCTATGGGGAGCAGAAGGTGGGAGTCCTGGCTTCTGTCAGTGTTACAGGTGAACAGGGTCAGAAGCCAGCCTCAGGCTGTGTTTTGACTCGATTCCTGACTTGCTCGGTGGCCCAGGGTACATTCCTTAAAAACAAGAAAAAAACAAACAAACGGGGCCCTACGGTGGTGCAGCTATTTGAGCACACATGTCACAATGCACAAGGATGCGGGTTCAAGCCCTCGGCGCCCACCTGCAGCAGGAAAGCTTTGTAAGTGGTGAAGCAGTGACGCAGGGGTCTCTCTCCTTCTCCGTCTCCCCTTCTCTCCTTCTCGATTTTCTGTCTCTACCCAGTAAATAAAGATAACTAAAGAAGAAGCAAACTTACTGAGACTGAACGTGGAGACAGAAGCACACCGTCCGCGGGTCTTGAGTCCAGTGTGTTTCCAGAGCGTGAGCTCTGACCCTGTTCACCTGTGTTCTGGGGCTTCCAGCCACGTCCACATCTGAGAGGTTCTGGGGCCTGCGAGGAGGTGGGATACGGAGCTCTGGGGGTGGGAACTGTGTGGAATCATACCCTCTAATCTTACGATCTTGTTTATCATTCTCAAACCACAAATGAAAAGATTTAAAAACCTGTTTCCACACTAGTGACCACAGACTAAGAGTCTGAGAACTCGCTCCCAAAGGGAACACAAGGGGATACAAGGGGACACAAGGGGACACAGCCCGTCGTGGAGATTAGGCCACAAGCCCCGTGAGCCTGAGTCAGGCCAGCGGCACGGACCTGCCCCTCACCTCCAAGAAGCCCACCCTGAGCAGGACCCAGCCCGGGAAGGGCCCGTCCCTCTCCTTCCTGCTTCCATCCCTACCCCCTTCTCTGTTCACCCCTTGTGTTTCTGTCTCACCCCTGCATTCTGTCCTCCACATCTTCACAGTGGGGACCTTGAAGCTCTGTTCTTCAGAATGCTTCTCAGAAATTTCCAGACACACCAGCCAGCCTTACAAAGCTCTTCCTCCTCTTCCCCCTGCTCCTCCTCCTCCTCCTCTTCTTCCTCCTCCTTCTCCTCCTCCTCTTCCTCCTCCTCCTCTTCTCCTCCTTCTCTTCCTCCTCCTCCTCTTCCTCCTCCTCCTCTTCTCCTCCTTCTCTTCCTCCTCCTCCTCTTCCTCTTCCTCCTCATCCTCTTCCTCCTCCTCATCTCCTCCTCCCTTTTCTCCTCCTCCTCCTCTTCCGCCTGCTCCTCCTCTTCCTCCTCCTCCTCATCTCCTCATCCCTACTCTCCTCCTCTTCCTCCTCCTCTTCCTCCTCCCCCTCTTCCTCCTCCTCTTGCTCCTCTTCCTCTTTCTCCTCCTCTTCCTCCTCCTCCTCTTCCTCCTCCTCCTCCTCCTCTTCCTCTTCCTCCTCCTCCTCATCCTCTTCCTCCTCCTCCTCCTCTTCCTCCTCCTCCTCCTCTTCCTCCTCCTCCTCTTCCTCCTCCTCCTCTTCCTCCTCTTCCTCTTCCTCCTCCTCCTGATTTATCACTAGGGTTTGGTGCCACCACGATGAATCCTCTGCTCTTGGTGGCCACTTATTGGGTAGAACAGACAGAAATTGAGAAAGGAGGGGAAACAGAGAGACACCTGCAGACTGTTCCACTGCTTGTGAAGCTTCCCTCCTCCGGGTGGGGAGCCGGGGCTGGAAGCTGGGTCCTTGCACAGGCCCTTGAGCTCCACCGCCCAGCCTGCCCCCCAAGCCTTTCTTAACACCATCTTTTCAGTATGGCTGACAACTTATTTTTCGAGAAAACCAATTGAACAAAATTAGTAAACCCACATTTACCTCAACAAACATTTCATGTTTCTGACATGTGACAAGGTGGTTTCAGGTTACATTACCTTTTGTTGTTGTTTATGATAGAGACAGAGAGACAAAGAGAAGGGGAGAGAGAAGAGCTGCAGCACTTGTGTAGCTGCCCCCTGCAGGTGAGGACTGGGGACTTGAACCCGGGTCTGCATGGCCCCTTGTAGACTTAACCTGCTGCGCCACTGCCGTCACTATTTATTTGACCGTCATCAAGCGTGTTAGGGCTGGGAGATAGCTGAGCTGGTAGAGTGTACCCATCTCCTTGCAGCAGGACCCCAGGCAAGTTCCCATCACCCAGGGAAGCACTTCAGGTGGCATGGAAATGCTGCTGTCCCTCCCCTCTTTCTCAACATTACCTTACCTTTCAAAAACATATTCTATGGATTTCATGACATGAGCTCTCAGGAAATTGTGAGGAGCCTCACAAAGCACCCTGCATTTTTCTGTCTGCAGGAGCCTGACATTCTGTAAAACATGAAGCCAGCTCCCCCTGCTGCACCCTGAATTCCTGATACTATGATCTATCTACATAATCATTGTTTTGCCTGAGAGATCCCCACCCATTCCATCCCTTTGATCTGTCTTCTTTCTACCTTGAGACCCTCCCTGCCTGCAGGGTAACATTAATCCCACCAGTTAAAACCCTCACAACAGTTGCTAAGGAAGTTTCTACCTTCCCAGCCCCCTTTTGCCATTCTCCACCCCTTTCCTAGCCATTTCTGTTTCGGACTTGACACTTCTGGGTCTGACCTTTAAAAGTCTTGGCTCTCTGATCAATAAAGATATTGTATTGCCTTGCCACCATGAGCTCTGTTCCTGAGTCATCTCCCTCGCGTCGCTGAGTGAGTAGCAGCCCAGGCTGGCTCTGGTTGAGTTCTCTCCAACCCAGAGAATACGCACCCAGGAAGAGGCAGCCCCACGCTAGCCCGGCAATGAGCTTCACTGAAGAGAGGGAGACCAGAGGCCTGCTCTGAGCAGGTGGTCCTGGGGTCAGACAGGAGATCCAGGCCAGCAAGGATACGCTTCTCACCCAGCAACACTGCCTCTCTCTCTGCCTGTCTCCCTGGCATTTCCATGGAGCTTAAACACACACACACACACACACACACACACACACACACACACACACACACTACAAAAACACTGAGGTAAACCTACCTGCTTTTACTGTTCATGACTTTGCCAGTTATGTGCAGTCAAAGGGTCACTGGTTTGCACGTCCTAATTACAGAAGAGAAGGTCTGTATGTGTTGAAGCTCTGCCCTTGCTGATAAACACTTACTGTCATAAACACCCAGCTGTGATGGCTAAAATTGTCACGGTCCTGGGCAGCCTGGGCACTCAGCTGTGCCCAGCACACAGGTGTGGCCCACTGCAGGGCCTCTGGGAAACAGGCCCCTCGAGAGCCTTGACTGAAGGAGAGCAGGTCCTGGTGGTCTTACGGAGGGCTGAGTGCCAGGCCCTTCTGCTACTGATGGACCCCTGCCAACTTCAAACTCCAGGATTCACCTCTAAAGGAAAAGCTGCCAAAGCACGGCCACTCAGCTGCCCGGTGGTGTGTGGCAAGTCTGCTGGCCCGGGCCTCTTCCATCATGGCTGGCTGGCTCTTCAGACCCTGGTCCTGGCCCACTGCCCTACAGGGAGACCCACAGAGCTTAGCAACAAGCTTATTCTTAAAAGGATGTGGTTTCTTTTAAAAATACTTTATTCTTTTTCTTTATTTCCTTCAGGATTCTCGATGGGGCTCAGTGTCAGCACTATGAGTCCACTGCTCCTGGCAGCCTTGTTTTCCATTCTTATTGGACAGGACAGAGAGAAATTGAGAGAGGAGGGGGAGAGAGAGGTGGAGAGGGACAGAGAGACACCTGCAGACCTGCTTCACTGCTTTCCCCTGCAGGAGGGGAGCCAGGGGCTCAAAATCCTATCCTAGCACGTGTCCTTGTGCTTAGTGCTGTGTGTGCTTAACTGGATACATCAACACCTGGCCCACTATTTTATTTATTCTTCTTTTTAATATTTATTTATCCCCTTTTGTTGCCCTTGTTGTTTTATTGCTGTAGTTATTGTTGTTGTTATTGATGTCATTATTGTTGGATAGGACAGAGAGAAATGGAGAGAGGAGGGGAAGACAGAGAGAGAAAGAGAAAGACAGACACCTGCAGACCTGCTTCACCACCTGTCAGGCTAGCAGTGCTAGAGAGAGATGACACAGGGACCAAGCTCGTGGCGGCAAAGCCATTCAAATCTTTATTCATCCGAGCACCCCAGAGTCGGGCAGTAGCACACCTGGTTAAGCCATGAGGCTCAAACCACAATGACCAGCATCGGCCTCCTGGACGGAAGAGGCAAGTTGGAAATGGAAGTGGCTTGACAATACCAACATGGTCAGGAAAGGGGTGGAGAAAGGTAAAAAGGGGCTGGGAAAGGTGGGGACTTCCATAGCAACTGTTGCTAGGGGTTTAACTGGTAGGATTAATACCACCCTGCGGGGAATTAGGGAGGAGACCTTCCAGGCAAAACAGTGATTATGCAGATGATAAGGGAGCAGGCCATAGTATCAGGAGTGCAGGGTGCATTGTGAGGCAGGGAGTCTGCTAAGACGAGGCAAACCTTGGGGGGTCGCATGTCCCTCCTCGCTCGACCTCTCAGTAGAGAAAGACTGACAGGATGGATGTGCCCTTCAGGTCAAGCCCTGCCAAGCTCAACCACATCCTCACAATTTCCCGACAACCGCCTGTGAAGCCACCCTCCTGCAGGTGGGGAGCCGGGGGTCCAAACCGGCATCCTTATCTTGGTCCTTGCTCTTTGCGCCACCTGCATTTAACCCGCCATTTATTCTTTATTGATAGAGACAGAGAAGGTGAGAGGTGAGGCAGAAAGACAGCGAGACACAGAGACACTGGCAGCCCCCCTCCACTCGTGAAGCCTCTCACCCTCGGGGGGGGGGGCTGGGGGCTTGAACCCAGGTCCTTGCGTGCTGTAACTTGTGCACTCAGCCGGTGCATTCTCACCCGGGCCCTACAAGGGCATGGCCTTTTGTGAGGTTTTTAAAACTGATGAGTATGTCTCCAGATCCCGATTCACAATAAGACTGGCCACATCTAGAAGTCAGATTCCTTCTGAGAAGTGCAGCAGCCAGAGACCCCCAGGAAGCTGAGTGGTGAGCTCAGACACAGCAGCCAAGAGAGAAGGACTAAGCGGCTCTGAGAAGCGGCTCTGAGCAGCCTGCAGGTCAGAGAGGGGCAGACGCCCACCCTGAGGTCAGGAGGGGCCTCCCCTCCCCACCTCCTCCAGGCAGCAGAGACGGGCGTCCTGTGCCCCAGTCCTGCCGGTCGTGGCCTGGGACGTGTGGCCAGCACGTCGCACAGATCCCACAGGGAGCTTGACATGCACACGCAGTGACGGCGGCTTCTCCCCAGGACAGCGCCTGGCAGTGTCCAGTCAGGACGCTCCTGGTCTGGCTGCCCCGCCCGAGCTTCTCCGCCTGAAAGGCCCCAGAGTCCCAGGCGCCCTGTGCACACCGCTGCCTCCCGTCCTCCAGAGTGGAGAGAAGGCCCGGGCCCTGTGCCTGCCCCCCGAGACCCCCAGCTGCACGGAGCAGCCCAAGCGACCCCAGGGAGGGGACGGGCCCCGAGGCCTCCTGGCTTGCCCACTGTTCCCGGAGGGAACAGTCTCACAGGCCTGAGGACAGCAGGGCAGCCGCGGGTGGCGGGTGGCGGTGGTGGGTGGTGGGCGGGCAGCAGCCTGCAGGGCGCCTCGGACTGTGGCCTCTCTCCCTGAAGCAGCCACCCCGGGCGAAGCCTCGCCGACCAGAATCACAATCACAGAGGCAAAACTGCTCTGCCCATTCGGCCGGCAGCGAGGGTGCTGTGTCCCAGGCCTGGGCGCACGGACCTGCTGGGTCTCTGCCCGGCTAAGCACCCAGCCTGCTGCGCGGCCAGCGGGAATCTGGGTGCTGACGTGTGCGAGGGCCCTGCTCCCCGCCGCCCAGACGCCAGCAGATGGCCGATGTGCAGGAGGCTCGATTCTGAGCTCAGAGGAGCCTCTGGGCCCAGAAAGGCTGGTATCTGAGGGGAGGCTGGTTGCTCAGGAGAGGCTGATGGCTGAGGAGAGGCTGATGGCTAAGAGTAGGGTGACTGCTGAGGAGATGCTGAGGGCTGAGGGGGTCTGGTGGGCTGGGAAGAGGCTTCAGCCTTAGGGGAGACCATGGGCTGAGAGAAAGCTGGTGGTTGAGGTTGGTGAGGGCTGACTGGAGCCTGGGGGCCAGGTGAGGCTGAGCTGAGTGAGGTGAAGGCAGGCTTCTCGCCGGCAGCAGGACTCTCCTGGCCCTGTGCCTTGCTTTGCTGCTGTTTTATTGGAAGACAGTCCTTTTTAAAAAAAAAAAATTAGTCTCTTGCATAACCATTACGCTGTCTCCTCAGTTCTCTCTCTATTCTCTCACAGTATTTCTGGGTAGCTGTGGCCCACCCAAATTTAGGCTTAAAGCACTTTGAAAAACCGGAGAAGTATTTTGTCAAGCCCTCCTCAGGCATGCTCTCTCTCTGAGGGAGTCTAGGAGGCCTTGGCTCCTTCAAGTGCTGTTTCTGCTGCTGTTACAAAAGCCTCCTCACTGGCTCTTGTGACCTCTGATGTCTACTCCCACCAGCTCTAGGGAGACCCTCCTGTTCAGACCCTGCTTCATCTGATGTTCACCTTTCACCTGATCATTAGTGTTTGCTTTACCTTTGGAGCTCTGCTGAATGTGGCTTGCAGTATGAGTCCATTCTTCACCATCACTCTCTCAGAAAGCAAGGACCTGGGGCTGTGTGCATGTTTCCACATGCAAGGACTTGGGTTCAAGCCCCTGCCTCCCCCCACATGGGGCAAGCTTCATGAGCTGTGGAACAGGGCTGCAGGATTCTCTCTCTCTCTCTCTCCTTATCACCCCCCAATTCTATCCCATGAAATAAAACATAATAATTTTAGGAAAGGAAATGTGCCACCAGGAAGGCAGACCTGCCCTGCGGCAGCAAACCCCAGTGGTAACCCTGCTGGCAATAAAAACAGAGAGGAACCATGGCCCACCCCTTCAGCACTGCCACCAGGTGGGTCTTCATACAGCTCTGACTCCTGGGCATCCCAGCTTTCTGTGTGGGGGTCAGGACCACCTTGCAGACACCTCGAGTCCAGCTGAGGACCCCGAGCAGGGCATGTGAGCAGAGGTCAAACCCTGTCCCTGTCCGCAGAGGCCATGCCTCACTGACGCCCCCAGCGCGACACCCTGGCCACAGCAGTGCTGACCGGGCTGGACGCTCAGCCCAGCCCCACCGCTGCCTCCTCTGTGGGGGATCGGGGGACAGGAGCCCAGGTGTCCCTGAGCCCTTACATTTGTGCCGCATGTCAAACACACTTGAAGCAGAAAATTGGGTGCAGATGTGTTTGAGTAAAAATGCCAGTCTGCAAAAAGGTAGAATCATGTGGCGGTTGTGAACAAAGACCACGTGGACGCAGGAAGCAGGTGGCTCCCTCCCAGCTGAGTCCACAGGCTTGGCCGTGTCTCACCTGTGTCTGCTCTGGCAGGTGCAGCAACTGACGACATTCTGGCTGCCTCAGCACAGCAGGAGAACCACAAACAAACGGGTGCTCAGACAAAAAGTGGGGACAAAGGGTGATGGACAGAGCCAGCACCTGGGCTTCTGGGGAGGAGGGTTCTGAGAGACGGAGCCTGGGGCGGGGGTGGCTACCTCCTCAGCCACCGGGAGAGCCAGGCTGCCGGGCTAGAGCCCTGGGTGCTGGCACTGACCCTGGCCCAAGGCCAGGGCTCTGGCTCTCTCTAGGACAAGCTCCCTCCCCTGGGGGCAGGACACCCCTACAAGAGCTGGACACGGGGTCTGGGGAGCACTGGGTCCTGACAGAGGGCTGGAGGCTCCACGTCTCCATCAAGAAGCTCGGTGACGTGACTCAAGGAGATGAAAAGGTCGGTTTCTGAGTCCTCATAAACCTGGCTAAGATCCAGGTGAAAGGATCTCCATCTCATGCACCGCTATGATTCCTACACTTTCACATAAATGCATTAAACGTCTATTTAGAGAGTACCGAAATAAATAATACACAGGTATGATTGTACCCAAGCCAGACGTTCTATAGCAATGGCTCACGGAGCAGACAATAATTATAGTGAGATCCTAATAACCTTTCAAAAATCATTTTTCTCTTGATTCTCAGTAACTCAAACCCCTTTATAAAGTGAGTAGGATGAAAAATTCATGTTAAGTGAAATAAGTCAGAAACAGAAGGATGAATATGGGATGATCTCACTCTCAAACAGAAGTTGAAAAACAAGATCAGAAAAGAAAAAACAAGTAGAATTTGAACCGGAATTGGCATATTTCACCAAAGTAAAAGACTCTGGGGTGGATGGGTGGGGAGAATACAGGTCCAAGAAGGATGACAGAGGACCTAGTGGGGGTTATTATTATGTGGAAAACTGAAATGTTATGCATGTACAAACTATTGTATTCACTGTCGACTGTAAAACACTAATTCCCCAATAAATGAATTTAAAAAATTAAAAAAAAAGTGAACAGGAGCTCTGGCGCTCAGAGGCTGTGTCCTCAAGTATCTGAATCACTTGCACAAGTGCTGGAATAAAACTCCACAGACACAAGGTAGATGGCTCGTCAGTGACGCTGTTCCTGAGAAGAAACGCTTTCCCACAAGAGTACGGATCCAAAGTCAGCGCTTCTCAAGCACTGGCCATTGAAAAATATCTCCATGCAAGAGAGCACAGTGTTTGGCAGGTTGGAATATCTCCCTTGAATCGAGTCATCATGGTCATTTCTACGCGGGTGAGTCAAACAAAGGGCCACAGGACACCAAGCAGATGCCTCGGGTCTACACGGGCTGAGGCCTGATTCCAGTAACCAACGTTCTGCTCTCTGTGCCGGGAAGCACCATCAGAGGCTTGTGGGCCGGGCCCTGGCCTCTCCTCCTCCCACTTCTCTCCAACCCCTGTCTGTTTCACTCTGTGATTCCTCGGGGGCCCTGCCTGAGCTCTGGGACCCCTGCATCCGTCACACTGCAGCCGACTGCCAGGCCCCTGAGCGTCTGCTGAGTCCTTCAAGAGTGGACTCTGCTCAGGCCCGCACGACCAGCTTTCAGGCACCACACAGCAGAGAACACTGCTCACGCCACCCGGGCTCACATGACACCAAGCCGGTGCCGGCCCATGCCTCTCATGGCGCCTCCTGAGCCCCTTGCTCCCTCCACAAGGACCACAGTCCCTCACGCTCCCCTCTCCTCCCCTCTCCTCCCCTCTCCTCCCCTCTCCTACCCTCTCCCCTCCTCTCCTCTCCTCTCCTCTCCTCTCCTCTCCCTCCCCCAGGTGAGCCTGGTTCTCCCTCCCCCAAGTGAGCCTGGTTCTCTGCCCACCAGGTGAGCCTGATTCTCTGTCCCCAGGTGACCCTGGTTCTCTGCCCTCAGGTGAACCTGGTTCTCTGTCCCTAGGTGAGCCTGATTCTCTGCCCCCAGGTGACCCTGGTTCTCTGTCCCCAGGTGACCCTGGTTCTCTGTCCCCAGGTGAGCCTGGTTCTCTGTCCCCAGGTGACCCTGGTTCTCTGTCCCCAGGCGACCCTGGTTCTCCCTCCCCCAGGTGAACCTGATTCTCTGTCCCCAGGTGAGCCTGGTTCTCTGCCCCCCAGGTGAGCCTGGTTCTCAGATGCTACCTGTGTGAGTTGCTGGCTTTTCCCTGTAAATCCATCCTCATGGATCTCTTCCTCATGAGAGACCCCTGCACCCTCCTGGACCCTGAGCCCCATCCAGGTGCAGCCTTGCCTGGAGACGCACCCCGGGGCCCAGCTGCCCCAGTGAGCACATCCCCACGGGCCACCCAGCTCTGAGCTCAGCCAGGTTCTGTCCAGACCTGAGGCCCCCACGGGGCTTGGGTGTTATTTAACTTAATAAGAGGTTTTTTTTGGTGGCTGCTGTGGTGTGTGAAAGTTTTCACAGTGGGAGTTTTCACAGTGGGATCTGGGAACTGGTTTAAACAGTACAAGGTTTTATTAGGGTGAAATGGGTAAAAGGCAAAATAGGCAATTATCATCAGTGGCTAAGCGTACGCTAGGTCCATAAAGTCTGAGTATAGTTATCAAAGTTTAGTCCCACAAGATAAACAGTTATCAGCTCTGGTAAAGTTGCTCATGGCTGCAGAGGGGTCTACAGGTTTACCGGCTACAGAGTCACAGTGTTCAGTTCTCAGGAGAAGCAGCTATGGCGTAACCTGGTGCACCTCCACCAAGATGCTTCTGACCAGGAGAAGCAGCAGCAGCCAGAGAGACCCAGTTCCTTCCCACTGGCTGTCCTTTCCTTTGTACCCCAGCACAGCCTGGATCCGCCCACAGCCCCCATGCACCTGCGCAGACCACTGCACACTCTTTGCCAAGGCTGATGTCAGTACTGTGTTGGGACTTTCATCCATGGTCACCGGTAAACTGTGTCATCACACTTGGGCCTAGTCAGGCTGCCTGAGGGTCACAGAGGTGGGCCTGGACCTGCCTCCCAATGAGGGCCTCCCAGCAAGGCTGACAGAGAGGGGGATGGCCCCAGGCACAGGCCATGGGGGACAAGGCCCATGCTGACAGGCCCAGAAAACACCCACTGCCCTGCAGACCCTCCAGCCTCCTGCCCAGCTGACAGGCCCAGGGAGCATCCACTGCCCTGCAGACCCTCCAGTCCCCTGCCCACACTCTGTCCCATGGTAAAAGTCACTCAGCCCCATCAGGTCCCCAGACCTGTCCACTCACACCACCGGACCCCCTTCACTCTGCAGGGAGGATTCTGAGCCCTAAGCGCCCCACCCCCAGCAGGCAGGGTCGCACTACAGCTCTGGTCCACACACATGTACCCCCATCCACACAGCGGGCACTCAGTCATTGCTGCTTTTCTCACTGTCCTGACAGTGCTGAGGAACAGAAGGATGGGTCCTGACAGGGCCACAGTCTGTGTGGTCGCCCTCTCTGTGTCCACTGGGCTTTCGGCAAGGGCTCCTCGTCCCCCCATCCCAGAGTCCCCCGGTCCCATCAGCATGGGGGAAGCCCCACAAGAGGTGCAGCTGGCGTGCAGTGCCAGGAGCCATTTCTCTGCTTTATAGATGATAAGCTTTGAGACAGCGGAACCCCTCAAGACAAGTGTTAATTCCCCCCTGGGCAGGCCATTTCCCCTTAGGTAAACCATTTATCAGTAATCAAGTGAGTCAACACAAGTGAGTCAACACACAGCTTGGTTTCCACCATTTGTTGCAAGGAACAATCCGCTTTGAAGCTTGCTCCCTTCCCCCTTCCTCCAGCATTCCCTCTCCTTCCCCAAAGCCTTATAATGCCTGTGTTCACAATAAAAATTTACAGCTTGATCAGAAACTTGTCTTGCTGTCATTCTTCGTGTCTCTTGTCCCTATCATTTCAGGTCTCATTGGGTTCCTAGCCCCTGTTCACCGCCCTGCTGGTCGGGGCAGTGCAGGTGTCCCTCTCCTTTTCTACCTTCCACTTCCTTTTCATGTTCTCTTATTTCAAATAAAATAAAATAAGGGCACCGGGGCAGTGGCTCGGAGTGCCAGTCTAAGGCCCAGTAATAACCCTGGTGGAGCAAGAAGACAATGAGTGGCCCAGGAGTGAGTGTGTGAGAGCCGTGAGCAGGCAGTGGGCTCCCTGCATGTCCCCTGTGGCAGACGGCCGTCCCGTCCAGCCTGGTTTTTAAAGATCCTGTAAGCAGGATCCGAGATACTGAGGAGATGTGCTCCCGGGTCCACAGACGGCCCCTTCCAGCCCAGGGCTTGGCTCCACAGCCGAGAGACGTCTGTCCGGCTTCTGTAAGATTCCCGGGAGAATTCTCATATGAAAGCTTTTGGAAATCATTGTTGTGAAGAAATAAACTAGACAGAAACCTGCCTGCAGGTATGTGTATGGTAATTCTTTGAACAATCCAGGCAAACTGCCAGTGAGTCTTTAAAGCACTCTTTCCTGTGAAGAAATGCACAGAAATGTTTTCAACAACAAGAATGGCTTCAGAGAAGATGCTGCTGCTTTGGAGAAACTGTGGTGCCTAGCAAAAGGCTGTTCTCACTGGCTTTCCGTGAACAGCTGCTGATGTGAAATGAGCCTGAAGGTCTGCACACAGCCAGCAGCCAGTAATGTTCAGACGATGCCCTCCCAACCTACCACTTGCCTTGCAGACAGACACACTGCAGGTGAGCTTCTACTCAGACAGGGAGCTCCACTGCTCCCAGTGACTCAGCTGTTCTCTGATTATTTGGAGGGAAACCATTCTGTTGGCTCCCTGTCCCCAGCAGTGCGTCCTGCCTGCTGACCCAGGGCCTGTCTGTGGGGAGATGCCTCACATGGAGGCTGTGTGAGAGGCGGCCCTGCTGGGCCAGGTGGAGGGGTGTGCAGTGACTGAAAAATAAAAACTTCCTCAGGCTCTGAGCTGGGGCTCTGGACACATGGGAGGTTATTACATTCTGGTTATTTTGCTGTGGGGAAATTGTGAGGATGTGGTAGAGCCTGGCAGGGCTTGACCTGAGGGGACATACACACCTGATAGATGCATACCTGAGGAATGCATCTATCCTGTCAGTCTCTCTCTCTACCGAGAGTTTGAGCCAGGAGGGACAGGAGTAACTCCAAAGGTGTGCCCTGTCTTATCAGACTCCCTGCCTCACAAAGCACCCTGCATTCCTGATACTATGGCCATTAAATAAAAAGACGGGGGAGATGTCAGGAAATTGTGAGGCTGTGGCTGAGCATGGCAGGGCTTGACTTGAGGGGACATACATCCTCTCATTTTATCAGACTCATTATCTACATAATCACTGCTTTGCATGAAAGATACCTACCCATTCCATTCCTTTGATCTATCTTCTTTCTACCCTCAAGACCCTCCCTGCCTGCAGAGTATTATTAATCCTACCAGTTAAAACCTTCACAACAGTTGCTAAGGAAGTTTCTACCTTCCCAGACAGCCCCTTTTGCCTTTCTCCACCCCTTTCCAAACCATGTCAAGCCATTTCCATTTTTGACTTGCCACTTCCGGGTCCAACTTTTAAAAGCCTTGGCTCTCTGATCAATAAAGAATTGCACTATCTTGCCATCACAAATCTGTTCCTGAGTCATCTCCCTCACGTTGCTGAGTGAGTAGCAGCCCAGGCTGGCTAGCTTGGTCATGTTCTCTCCAACCCAGAGAGTAAGCACCCAGGAAAAGGCACCCCCATGCTAGCCCAGCATTTAGCAAAGTGTGTGGAGGGGCAAAGATGGGCTGGTCACGATGGCAGGAGGCAGCAGCCCGAAGCCAGTTTCCAGCAGCTCACCCACAGATGCTCTGGCCCAGGAGAAGTGGCACAGGGGCCTGGGGAGGATGGCACCAACCAGGGCCGCAGGAACAGAGAGAGTCTCCTGCCAGACATGCACCAGAATCACTTCCTATACTCCCACAACCCCCTGTTAGCCGAGGGCAGCATGTGCTGATCATACTCATGTCCCAACAGGGCTGTGCAGGGTCTGTACGCAGAAGCCAAGAAGGTGAAACCTCGCTTCCACCCAGTGGGAGCAGAGCCGCCTCCCAGGAAGGGCCCTGCGGTCTGTAAGCTGGACGTGACATGAAGGGTCTCCGGATGCCTGGCCGGGCAGGTGAGTCAAGGGGCAGATTCTGGAGCAAGGACCAGGGCACGCAGGGCTGTTCTTAGCTCACTGAGATGCACACACACCATCAACACACCCACCGTCTCTTAAACTGTGAGGCATGAGCAACAAGCCTGCAGCTCAGTGAACACTTTCTAGAAAAAGAGCTGATTATGTATGGAAATATGTTTCAGTTCAGCTCAATATAGATTTCTTTTTGGTTTGTTTTCCCTAGAGCCCCACTGAGCTCTGTATTCCAGTGGAGCTAGGGACTGAACCTGGGACCTTAGAGGCTCAGGCAAGAGGGTCCTTTTGCAGAAGGACTGTGCTATCTCCTCAGAACCATTATTATTATTACTGTTGTAGTTGTGATTTTCTCTAGAGCCTTGTTCAGCTCTGGCTGATGGTGCTGGGGATGGAACCCGGGGCCTCCGGGGCTTAAGCAGGAGATTCATTTGCAGAGCCCCTGTGCTATGTCTGCAGCCTTACTACTATTTATTATTATTATTATTATTATTATTATTATTATTATTATTTTCCCCAGAGCCCTGCTCAGCTCTGGCTGATGGTGGTGCTGGGGATGGAACCTGGGACCTCAGAGCCTCAGGAGTGAAAGTCATTTTGTGAAACCCTGTTCTGTGTCTCCCACCCGCATAGCAGACTGTTCTAGGCATCAGGAAACAGGTAAATAAAAGATGGCAGCATTCAAAGTCAAGCACATTTTCAAGAATAATGAGAGGTGCAGATGCAGGTGATGAGCTTAGGGAAGCAGAATAAAGGGCAGGTCCTCAGCCCACCATCCTGGGCTTGGGGCCACGCGGCTCAGATTCACCGAGGTGCCGGGGCCTCCATGGCATCCTGCAGTGGACACTGCTTGCCTGCTGGTCTCTCCAAGCAGGAAGGGCCTCCGCTCGGGAAGCTGGCAGTTCCTGGATAGAGAGAGACAGGGAGAGAAAGTCAGGGGTGGCACACGGTGCTCCCTGCCTGGTGATTCAGTGAAGTGTCTGCCCTGGCCCCAGGTGGACAACGGTCCCCAAACTGGACCTTGTGAATAAGCTGCTGTGAGCGTGAAGTCAAGTTCCCACGTGCCTCCCCTAGATGCCGCCTCGTCCCAGAAGGCACGCCATGCCGCGGTTCTCCTTGTGCACAGGACCACTCTGTCCGCTGCGGGTTTGATGCTGCCTGGCTTACACAGGGCGTGTGCCGCCGTGCCCACACCAGCTGAGGGCCGCTTCACGTCTCGGACAGCATTTTACAAAACAGCGGGCGTGTGCGTGAGGCTCCCAGGGAAGCTGGGTCTGGGAGCCACGACCGGAAGCCACGGCTATTTCCAGTTTGGGGTTGAAGTGAAGCCACAGCACAGGTTGAAGTGGGAAAGAAAAAGAGAACATAAAGGCAAAGAAAGAGTTGACTGACCCACCTGCGGGAAGGAGAGGGCCCCTCACAGCAGAAAGGTGCCCACTCCGCCACCTGAGCGCTGCAGCCTACTTTGACAGGCCTTCAATGTCTAAGTCCTGAAGCTAAGCCTGCCCCTTCCCCACAGCTCTGCAGGGGAAGGCAAGACAACTAAGGGGAGCACACCTGAGCAGTGGGTCCCAGCGCCCCGCCCTTAGCCTGCAGCCTCTGCTCTGAGGGGAGCTCTCGGCTCTCAGCCTGCAGCCTGCAGACGCTGGCGTCCCTTTGTTTAGGACCCGAACTCCCCAAGAGCATGAGCTCTCTCTGTGGCTCCTCCTCGTTGACTCCCTTGGCGGCTCTCCATCCCAGACCAGCAACCGTGTGCTTGCAGACTCGCAGGCAGAGGCCCAGGCTGTCTGGGGAGATGCCTGCCATCCCACGTGGCCCTGCTCCCCACACAGGTGGCAGGCCCTCGCCCACCCTGCACCTCAGGGAAAAGTGCAGTGCCACCCTGGGGTGCTCCGTGTGGAGCAGGTGCTGGGACTTTTAAAAAGCTTTGCGTAGTTATCTGACTTTTCAGAGGCTCTATGGGGTGATCTGTGTGTGATCAGCGGGCAATGAAACCATTCAGCCGGCACCGTTTTGCACAAGGGCTGTGAAGTGAATGACTAATCCCCCTGACAGAGAAGGACACATCTACCATTACAGAGTTATTGGGAAGAGCTTTCCACAACCAGCACCAAACACGTGATTCAAACAGCATCTCACACTGACATCTCTCAGCTCTGGCCCATCCTCCTGCATCCCGGTGGGCTGAGCCCACACTCCATGGGGCCCTTCTGATGACCAACAGCCCGAGGCTTTCCTGGGAAGGCCTGGGGTCGCTTTGTGGCAGCGGGACGCAGAGGAGAAAGGAAAAGAGTATCCGGAGCAGAGAGGGAACATAATTCTGTATTCGCGCGGGCACCTCAGGGTTGGGTGAGAGCGCAGTGGTTCGGGCCATGTGGAGATAGCCAAAAATGGCCGTCCCCGCTACGTGCACCACCCTTCTGTCACCGAGGTAAAAAACGGGCGAGGAGGGGGTGGAAGTAGGAGGGCTTTTTATAGGGCAACAGCCAGGAGTGACATGTCAAGACAGGATTGGTTGGGAAAGGCACTTGAGAATACAGTATTAACTCCCATGGGAAGTGGCAGAGCCTGAGGGGACAGCTTGGCAGATGTGACTGCATCTGTATAATTCCCCAGCAGCCTCCTACAAGCCAGAGGGTCAAGCTTGCCAACAAGCTCTTGTCAGGCTTTTCAACTTCTCCTTGGAAAGCCTAGACAGAGTTTGGAAGATCCTTCTCTCTTTGATGTCTGCTCATTCCTTCAGTCTGAGAGGAGACTGAAGGAATGAGCAGCCTCAGCACCCAGCTGTCTGTGGCCTCCTGTGCCGGTGGGGGTAGGGGTATCACTTCCTTTGTCTCCTCAGGCTGCTGATGGTTTAAGGGGAGGGGGCAACGTCAGCCTGGTTTTTAAAGGCAAAGTTCCATTTATTTACTTATTTATTTTGTATTGCCTCCAGGGTAATCTTTCACTGGGGCTTGGGGCCTGCACTATGAATCCACTGTCCCCAGTGGCCGTTCTTCCCTTTTTTTTTGCTTTCTAACTTTCCTTAGATAGGACAGAGAGAAGCTGACAGAGGGGCGATAGAGAGGGAGAGAAAGACAGACACCTACAGACCTGCTTCACTGCTTTTGAAGCGACCTTCCTGTGGGTGGGGAGCCAGAATCTGAACCTCAGTGCTTGTGCTTGGTAATGTGTGATCTTGACTGGGTGGGCCACTGCCTGGCCCCCAAGTCTCATATTTTTCATTCTGGACACCATTCCCAACTCAGGCCACATCGTCCAGTGACTAACTGACACAGGGGAAAGTCCAATAGCAAAACCCAGCTCTTGTGTGAAAAGAAGTAAACAGACATTCTGAGAACCCAGGCGACACATTGTGATTAGAGCTTGGCCTCTCTTCTTTTTAATATAATTTTTCAAAAATTACTTATTTATTTATTTATTATTGGATAGAGACGAGAGAGATTGAGGGGGGAGAGAGAGGGGGAGAGAGACAGAGACACCTGCAGTCCTGCTTCACCACTCACAGGTCCTGCAGGTGGGGACCAGGTCCTTGTGCACTGCAACATGAGAGCTCAACCAGCTGCACCAGCCCAGCCCCTGATTCTCTCTATTTTTATCTTCTGATACCAAGGCTATTGCTGGGCCTTGTTGCTGGCCACAGCTCCCTGCCCCTGTGGCTTTGTTATTTACAGGCTGGGCCGAGGGCACCACAGTCCTGCTCCACCACTCATGAAGCCCCCCGGGGCGCAGAAGCAGTGCAGGAATCAGACCTTGGCGGGAGGAGCCTGGCTGGTCATGAGCCCAAATGCCTGAGGAGACCACAGCCCCAGCGGCTGCCTCTCCCCGTGTTCCTGAAATGAACCAGTGTCTGCAGCCCAGGACACAGTCCGGGCAGCACTCAGGACTTGGGCACCGCCCGGCCGCCCAGAGGGTGTTGCTATTCTAATTACACTGTGTGTGTGTGTCTCCTTCAGAGCCCCAGAGGGCTGTGGCTGCCTCTTCACCAGAAACCTTGTCTGCTTTCCAAAGACAGCTTTGTTCACCCTGCAGCTGAAATGACCCCGCGGGCGTCCGAATTGCTTCTGCCCGAGGAGGAGCAGCGTCCTGTAACTGGCTTTGCATTGGCACAGCCACTGGAGACACGGCCCGGGAGGAGAGCCCACTTGGCGGGCTCCTAGCTTCCAGGAGAGCTACGCCGGGCCTGCCGTGCCAGGTGCTCTGGGCTGGTGCCTTGCCGCTGAGCTGCTGGTGCTCAGTGACATGTGACCACCCGCGGGAGAGGGCCCAGTGGAGGGTGGGCAGGAGGGACCGAGTTTTGTGAGCCAGCAATCTAGCAAGCCAGTGAAATGCCATTTGGTAAACTTATGATCAGCTCAGGGGACATCATGTCCCTCCCGGGATGGCCACAGAGCAGCTCAGGGGACATCATGTCCCTCCCGGGATGGCCACAGAGCAGCTGTCTGCTCTCCTGTGCCACCAAGACAGCCGAGCACAGCAGCACCGAGCCTGCCAGAACCTTCTGCTCACCTGCCTCACCTCACAGTTCCATGGAGCACAGAGGCTCTCGGACCATCCGCAGAGATTCTGAATCTGCCCCTGCCGCTGGGAAGGTCGCCTCCGCTTCCCGCTTGCTTCCTGTCCAGAACAAAGGAGCTTCCCCAGGCGGTCCACTCTCCATCTTGATTACTGGAGAGAGACAGAGAGAAATGGAGAGAAAGGGGGAGACAGAGAGACACTGTAGCCCTGCGGGGGGCGGGGACCAGCGGCTTGAACCTGGGTCCTTGCGCACTGTGAGGTGTGCGCTTAGCCAGCTGTGCCCCTGGACCCCCTCTCACTATAAACACAGCGCATCTCATTTCATGGCAAGACAAGTGAAGCCACAGCTCCAAGTTACATGACTTTGCAACCTTATAAGTACACACATCTCACAAAACCTTATTTATTTATTTATTTTTTGCCTCCAGGGTTATTGCTGGAGCTCAGTGCCTGCACTGCAAATCCTCTGCTCCTGCGGCCAATTTTTTTTTTTTTCTATTTTTCCAGATAGGACAGAGAGAAACCAAGAGGGGACAGGAGATAGAGAGAAACAGAGAAAAAGAGACATCTGCAGACCTGCTTCGGTGCTTGTGAAGTGACCCCCCTGCAGATGGGGAGCCGGGAGCTCGAACTCAGATCCTTTGTGGGTCCTTGTGCTTCTTACTATGTGCGCTTAACCCACCACCCACCCTCACAAACACTTTCTATTTATTTATTTCCTTCCTTATTTCATTTCCTTTCCTTTTCCACCAGAGCCCTGCACAGCTCTGGCTGACGGTGTGGTGCTGAGGATTGAACCTGCACCTTCAGAGCCTCAGGCCTGAGAGTCTCTTTGCATCAGCATTCCACAGCCCCACCTTTGTCATTCTATTTCTATCTATTCCGTTTGTCTACCTACCACCTAACCATCTATCTGTCTACCTGCCTTCATCTATCTATCCATCCATCCAACAGTTATTTTAGTGTTCTAGGTGAGTAAATTTAATGCTGCAAATTCCTCCATATCTTAAATGTGTATCTGTGTTTCTTCACTAAGCCTGTATTTAATATATTAAAAATAAATGGAGAAAAATCCTCTAGTTAAGTAAGGCAAGCAAGGATGAAATTTTAAATCCCTGAGTGTCCTTGAGGACATTACTAAAAATATAAATCAGCATATGTCCTCCCTAAATATAAGCATTTGACAGGTTTTGGAAATACACTGTATTCTTCAGTCAAAAATTATCAGCGGTATTGTGAATGAAATAGATTTAAATCAAACAGATTAAGTTCAGCAAAAATTGATTAGCCTTTCATACAACTATCTCATATTTCAATCCATAAAAAGTTTATACAGTGAAGAGTGACAATGTGATTTATCAGTAGCTCATTAACTTCATTGTTGTAACCACTGACGGAAGAGAAGGCCAAAGCCACAGGCAAGATGTGGCCCAACCACAGGAGCTTGCAGGCTCAGCCCAGAACAGGAGGAACAGAGAGAGAGAGCCGTGGACACTGCAGTGAGCTGAGATCAGCCTCTGGCTCCGAAGAAAGTGTCCAGCCGGAGGGAGGGTCCAGCCGGAGGGTGGGTCCAGCCACAGTGAGGGTCCAGCCACAGGGAGGGTCCAGCCACAGGGAGGGTCCAGCCCGAGGGAGGGTCCAGCTGGTTGGAGGGTCCAGCCGGAGGGAGGGTCCAGCTACAGGGAGGGTCCAGCCACAGGGAGGGTCCAGCCTGAGGGAGGGTCCAGCCACAAGAGAGGGTCCAGCTGGAGGGAGGGTCCAGCCACAGGGAGGGTCCAGCTGGAGGGAGGGTCCAGCTGGAGGAAGGGTCCAGCCACAGGGAGGGTCCAGCCACAGGGAGGGTCCAGCCACAGGGAGGGTCCAGCCACAGGGAGGGTCCAGCTGGTTGGAGGGTCCAGCCGGAGGGAGGGTTCATCCGGAGGGAGGGTCCAGCCATAGGGAGGGTCCAGCAGGAGGGAGGGTCCAGCTACAGGGAGGGTGCAGCTGGAGGAAGGGTCCAGCCACAAGGAGGGTCCAGCTGGAGGGAGGGTCTAGCCACAGGGAGGGTCCATCCACAGGGAGGGTCTAGCCCGAGGGTCCAGCTGGTTGGACTGTTCCGCTACAGGGAGGGTCCAGCCGGAGGAAGGGTCCAGTCACAGGGTGGGTCCATCCAGAGGAAGGGTCCTGCCACAGGAAGGGTCCAGCCAGAGGGAGGGTCCAGCTGGTTGGCGGGTTCTGCTGGTTGGAGGGTCCAGCTGGAGGGAGGATCCAGTTGGAGGGAGGGTCCAGCCAGAGGAAGGGTCCAGCCAGAGGGAGGGTTCTGCCAGAGGAAGGGTCCATCCAGAGGAAGGGTCCAGCCTGAGGGAGGGTCCAGCTGGATGGAGGGTCCAGACACAGGGAGGGTCCGGCCACAGGAAGGGTCTAGCCACAGTGAGGGTCCAGCCACAGGGAGTGTCCAGCCGGAGGCAGTTTGACAGCAGGGGGCTGGTGAGTGGCCTCCTGGGTCTCCCTCTCCAGCAGATGACATCAGCGAGTCACCACTGACCATCCCTCAGCCACGTGATGGAATCTCCCCTCAGAGGAAGTGACAAATGATGGTAACTGTGGGGACGTGTCCATGGTCCTCAGCCTTGTGCATGGCCTCTCCGCAGGCATCAGACTCACAGCTGGTCACAGGGGCAGCGTCAGCACAGGACATGTGACCCTGAGGAGGACTCAGCACAGGGCATGTGCCTCTGAGGAGGACTCAGCACAGGACATATGACCCTGAGGACAACTCAGCACAGGATATGTGCCCCTGAGGATGACTCAGTACAGGACATATGCCCCTGAGGATGACTCAGTACAGGACATGTGACCCTAAGGAGGACTCAGCACAGGACATGTGCCCCTGAGGAGGACTCAGTACAGGACATATGACCCTGAGGACGACTCAGCACAGGACATGCGCCCCTGAGGACGACTCAGCACAGGACATGTGCCCCTGAGGATGACTCAGTACAGGACATGTGCCCCTGAGGATGACTCAGTACAGGACATGTGACCCTAAGGAGGACTCAGAGCAGGGCATGTGACCCTAAGGAGGACTCAGCACAGGGCATGTGACTCTGAGGAGGACTCAGCACAGGACATGTGCCCCTGAGGAGGACTCAGACACCTGGCGGCAGTCCCCAGTACTGGGGTAATGTGACCACTGGTTTGCCCTGCCTCCGTCTGCCCCTGGGAAAGGACTCAGAGAGCTGCCCACAGCGGCCCAGGGTGCCAGCCATGCCCAGCTCAGTGCACAGTGGTGGCCTGCAGGCCTGCCAGTACCCTTCTTCTCCCAGAGGCCGACCCTGGCGAAGGTGTTGTGGGTGGCCTTGCGGAAGGAAGCCCTCGCTGGCTGAGCATTTTTGCTGATTTTGAGGCAGAGGGACTTGTAGGGAAATTGTGAGGATACAGGTGAGCATGTGTGGGACCTCCTACTAAAATATGGGAGTCTAATGGCATGGCCTTTCCTGTCAGTCTCTCTCTACTTGAGACTGAGCATGGAGGGAAAACGACCACCAGGAAATGTCTCCTCTGTAAGCTTCCCTGCTTCACAGAAGACTCTGCGTGCAGCCCATTTCCTTGTTCTCAAACCAGTTAGTTCGTTTACTCAGAGGCTAATACAAGTCCATTTTCTCTGACCATACATGGCCCACACATCAGTGCTCTGCTCTGTCAGACTATAACCAGGGACATCCTCTTTACTCCCAACCCACTCCAGCCCTTCTAATCCCACATGATCCATCTCCTCTCTTAAGGTTCCTCTCTGTCTGCTGGTTATTGATAACCCTACTTCCTTCACTCCTTTGATCAACTAAACCCCTTGTTCAACATATACTAGGGATGCTCTGACCTTTCCCCAGGGACAGGTTGGAAGCTCTGCTGCTTCCCTGGAGGCCTGAGCCCTCCAGCTTCCTCCATAGGGAGCTATGCCCCAGCAGAGCCCCTGGGGGGAAGTTCTCCCACCTGTCGCCCATCCAGGACCCCAGCAGAGGCTCCTGCACCAAGGAAGTTCCTAGCAACTGTCCTCTTCACTCTGTCCTGGAGGCAGCACTGAGTGTTCCTCTTCCCAGGACTTTCTGCAGCCGTCACCTCTGCACAGGACAGAGGCCCCTGCCCTACCTGTGCCGCAGTCAGTGCATGACTGAGGTGCTGGAAAGTCAAGGGCAATCAGGTCTCGGGGACGAGAGGCCAGGGGGCAGAAGTCACATGCAAGGTAACGCCTGTCTCTAAATGCAGACAACTGTGGTCCCCACTCCCAGTGGGGAGAAATGTCAGGGACTCCAGCTCCATCAGGGCCGGGAGAGAGAAGAGGAAAAAAGGAAGGACATTTAGAAGTGTGTGGGTGTGACTTGGAAAGGAAGGAAGGGTAAGACCCTAGAGAAAATGGGCAAATACATAAATATAAATAGATATTTACAGAAATACTAGTCAACCCATCTGTGACCTTGGGAGAACCACTCCAGTGTCCAGTGGAGAGGACACAGAACTCTGGTGGTAGGAACAGTGTGAAATTACACCCCTGTTACCTCATAATTTTGTTAATTAATATTAAATCACTAATTAAAATAAATACTAAAGTAAAATGAGGGAGGAGCTGTGCTCGGTGACATCTGGCATTGCTGCTATGCTCCCACTGTCTTTCTAGTGGGCGTCTGCACTCGCACCCAGTCCAACTCCCCTGGTGATTCTGTGGCTAGGAAGCCACTTTCTCCCGCTCAGGAGTCAGGCATTCCCCTGGGCTCTGCTGCAATGAGCTGTCGCCCTGAGCCCTGCCTCTCCATTCAAGGGCTCCCCCAGACCGGAAGTGCAGGCTGTGTTCTCCAGAGTGACCGCCACAGAGCCCCTGCAGTCGAGCTGTGTTCCTGGCTCGCCGCACTGAGCCAGGTCCTGGTGAGACTGTCTGTGGGTCAATGTCCCCCATGGGGATGGCCCTTTCTCTTGGCCAGAACCCTCCCGGTGGCCCACAGAAGAGCTCTGGGGTTAAAAGGTCAGAGAGAGCTGCTAGCCCTGTGGCCAGTGAGACAGTTCAGTTGGTGGTGCGCCGCTTGCCACCCAACTTCCTGTCCGGCACCTGCATGTGCAGAACACTCCAGCCATGTGGCCTTCCTGGCCATGTCAGGCAAGATTCTCAGGATGCACTGACTTATAAAGAGTGATTCCTGGGCCATCTGAAGCCACTAGGCATAACTTCTAAAGTGAGAAGATGTGAAGAAGTCTTTCTAGAAAAGTCTTGGTGTGGTTAAGGAAACACTACACTTTCACATAATTGAAATGTCAGTGAAGATGTTTCATGTGTAGAACTCAGCACACCTGTGGGCAATAGCAGGCAGCAGACAGATGGGAGAAACAGGAAAACACGGTTCTGCAAAACCAAGAGGGCAGCCAGAAATGTGACGATGCAGCCCCAGGAGAGCTATCAGAGAAAGAGTTTAGCAGATGCATTGCCAGCAAGTTTGAAGAAATACAAAGTTCTCAATTTGATATGGAGAAATGGATCCATAAAGAAACCCATGACTTCAAAGATCCACTTGATAGTCTGGGTAGTCTACATATGTAGAAGTCGACACATGTAACAACTGTATTTACTGTAAGTCTATACATGTAGAAGTCAACACATGTAACAACTGTATTTACTGTAAGTCTACACTTGTAGAAGTCAACACATGTATCAACAACTGTATTTACTGTAAGTCTACACATGTAGAAGTCAACACATGTAGAAGTCAACACATATAACAACTGTATTTACTGTAAATTTCTCCATTTCTCTGTCCTATCCAACAACAACAGCAACAACAACAATGGAAAAAAAAACTCATGGAACAAAAACACCCCTAGATACGTGTGTGAGAGTGTGTGTCTGTGTGAGTGTGGGTAGAGTGCGTGTGTGTGTGTGTGTGTGTGTGTGTGTGTGTGTGTATTTCTTGACCAACAAGATTGTTCTCATATGATTTTGCTTTCTAGTCACAAGAAAGGCCCTGACACTCTCAGTGACACACTGAGAGACTAAGAGAGAGATAAAAGAGACTCCAGCAGGGAAGCTTCCTTCAGTGTGGTGAGGGCTGGGCTTGATCCTGGGTCTCACAGGTGGCAGAGCAGTGCACTATCCCAGTGAGCTATTTCACTGGCCTCATGACTCTACATTAATTCTTTATTAAACTTTGGATATGATACAGTTAATTTGCATAGGAGTAGTTTCTATATAATGAATAATTATATAGAAACAAGCATAAGAAATGTAATTATCAAGAAGTGCCCATTAAGTAGAATATTTTCAGCAGTAATCATCTGGAGCACACCCAGTTGCATGCTGGGTTTCAAATTTAACAAGACATGTTGAACAATTGTAAAAAAAGTAATTACGAGCAGTTAAGATGCTTCCAGGGTGGTAACCTTAGAGCTTTGGCAAGATTCCCCAAGCAGCCCATGTCTGTCACCTCAGGTCTCTCTCTGTCACCTCAGGTCTCTCTCTGTCACCTCAGGTCTCTCTCTCTCTCTCTCTCTCTCTCTCTCTCTCTCTCCTCCCCCCTCTCTTACTTTCCCCACTCCCAGGAACTGAGGTGGCAGGAAGGCCCCCAACTCTGCTCATAAATTGCTCAGGGCTCATCCCGTTCTGTTTCCAGACTCCTTCCAGAGACCACGCACTGAAATCTGTGGCTTTCACGACACCCTGAATAATCACTATTGTTTTTATCATCAAGAAGCAAATGGAACTGACCCAGGGCTCTGCCTCTCAGCCAGAGAGGAGGAGGCACAGAGGCCCAGCTTCTGGAAGCTCTGGGCAGACCTCCTCTCCCCTCCTCAGATCTCCATAGCCTGACTCTAGAGACACCCTCTATCCTCAGCACCTCCTGGGCCAGGCTGTGGTCTTGGCCTGGTAGATGAGGAACAAAGCCCAGGGTCCCCAGGATGTGTGCGGGAACGGGGGCCATGAGCCATGACCACCTTCCCAAGCTGGCTGATGCCCCAGCAACTTCCTTGCGCCTGCCGACACACAAGGGTTTGGTGGCTAGAAAGACACCCCCCCCCCCATGGTCCGGGAGGGGGCATAGTGAATACGGCACTGGACTCTCAAGCATGAGGTCTCGAGTTCAATCCCCAACAGTACACATAAGAGAGTGATGTCTGGCTCTTTCCCTTTCTCCTCCTATCTTTTTCATTAATAAATAAGATCTTAAAATAAAAAAAGACACACCCCTGAGGAGCCCAGGCACAGGATGTTAAGGCCACCAGCACAAACTCCCCTGGGCTCCATGGCTTTCAGAATCTGCTCCCCAGCATCGTAAAGTGCTATGTTTTAGGGCTGGGACACAGTACAGTGGGTCAGAAAAAGTCTCTCTTGCCTGAGCCTCTGAGGTCCCGGGTTCAATCCCCAGCACCCTCATCAGCCGGAGCTGATCTCTCTCTCTTTCTCTCTCTCTCTCTCTCTCTCTCTGCCTTTTTATACCTCTCTCTCTGTTTTAAAAAGTAAAGTGTTAGGTGGGGGTAGAGAGCATAATGGTTATGCAAACAGACTGTCATGCCTGAGGCTCCACAATCACAGGTTCAATCCCCCGCACCACCATAAGCCAGAGCTGATCAGTGTACTCCGGTTAAAAAATAAATAAATAGAAAGTAAATTTTAAAAAAGTAAAGTGTTGTTGTGTTTTAGTTTGCCACAGAGTTACTAGTACTGCCTTTATAGAGTTAGCTGGGCTCCCAGACACTGTGCTCAGCTTCTGTGGGGGGTGAGTGTGTGCGGAAAACGGGCATCTGGAAACTTCAGTGGCCTTGTGAGAGCCACACAGTGACTCACTCCTCCTTGTTCCGCACTTGGTCCAAAATAACTGTGAAGAGAGCAATTTTGAGACATTTAACGAGCTCCTTTTCCTCCGGGAGTTTTGCTTTCTGTCCTGAAAGGTAAAATTTAGTCTCCTCTGTTAGTGTCACATCCTGCAGCCAAATGACCACCCTTCCTCCTGTTTGTCTGTAATCACCTCTATGTAACCAGACACCAACAAGCAAACCCGGCCCCGGGCAGCAGCCCTCAAACAGGGCAGGAGGGAGCCTGCACGGACTTTAATTTACCCAGCTTAGAGGTGTTCTGAAGGAAAGACTCCAGAAATGCATATGAACAGTGAGAACTAGGGCATTTAAAATAGCCCCAGAATGCTGTGTTCTCCCAGCAAACTAAACTTTGCAGCACCGGGAGTTTTACCGCATCGTGGGAGGCCTGTCAGCTGCTCTGGCCTCTCCCTGAATGCAGAGGGGCTGAGCTGTGGAGTGGACACCCACCTTCAGCCCGGGGAGCTAATAATGCTAATTTCCCATTGATTCAAGCAAGAAGATATCTCCTTCGTAAAAAGTAACTCCAAGATAAAAGCTCTTAGCAAAGACGAAAGCAAGCCCACTCCTATCCTGAGAAGAAGGACTTTTGCTACACATGCAATTTTGATATCTCCTGCATTTCACCCGTTAAGACACTGATGGGTCTTTCAGAACGTGTTACAGCAGGAGAAGGTGAGGTGGGAACTTGCTATTGCTCTGCTCTGGAAGCAGTTTGCTCCATCCACCTGATCTAATTAGACGTACAGGACACGCAGGCTGGGCTGCTAGCCACTGGGCAGGGCAGCTCCAGTCCCCTTAATCGTCACAGTGACTCTCCTGCCCCTCTCTAGAGAAACTAAATGACCCATGAATACAAGCGGGGTGGACTTGCCTCTGAATACGGGGTTACGAATTGTCTACATAAATAAGTATTGCATCCTGACAACTGTGTCTCCACGCAACTTCCACATGACGCTGCCAACCGAAAACTAACAGAATTAGGAGGAGAAGAGAAAACGGCAAGATGGGAATGCTGGTGAGCTGAGGTTCTTTGACTGGGAGGGCATGACATGTTATCCTAGCATTATTTTCACTGCCCCAGTCGAGAGACAAAATCAGCTTATTCACACAACCCAGCTGGGGTGAGAAAAGATGACACAGACCCCTCCAGACTTTCTCAGGACAGAGAGAAATCCAAGGTGATAGGCCCCCGGGGAAAGGGTGATGGAAGAGGAGAAAGTCACTAGCCACTCAGCTGACAGACATGGAGTCCCGGAGGCATGTTCCACCACGTGGCGTGAGTCCATGAGACCCACACCGGACAGACACGGTGTCTGCAGCCCAGGCCTCAGGAAGGTGCAGCCAGAGGCCCCACCCGCTCAGCCTTCCATCCCCACCACACAGCCGGAGGCCTGATGGACATGCAGACACTCAGCCTCACAGACCCCCTCCATTTAGAAGACGGGCAGGTCTTGGGCACGTGAAAGTGGTTTTGCCTTGGGGACAGAGCCTGAGACCCTTGGCTGGGTCGCCTGCGGTGTGACGTGTGGCCTCTGAGATACCGCTTCCCGTCAGGCTCTGAAGACCAGCATCACGGCCAATCCAAAGCAGAAGTCTTTCCTCTGCAGACCTCTCCCACTCCGTGTGGGGGCGGATTCCAGGTCTGCAGAGTCCTGCTCTGTCCTCACAGGTTCAGGAGAGGTCAGGAGTGAGTAAGCAAAGGGTCGTCTGGAGGTGGGGGTGTCTGAGGCGTTTCCATAGGAGGATGCAGACAGGCCCTTCTGCAGACCCTCCTCCTCACACACACTGAGCTAAGGGGGTAAAGAGTGACTGAGCTGCATCTGAAAGACACGTCTTGGAACCATAAATCCAATGAGGAGAGCAGGTGGCCGGGAGCAGTGGGCCCAGATCTAGGTCACTGGGGGGAGCCCCTGCGAGCTTTGAACTGCCCACGTGTGCCCAGGCACCCGCCAGCCGCACTCTGCACGCCGCGGGCTGTTATATAAGTCACTCACTTTCAAGCTGACGGCTGCACATTTTTTAAAGTGTTATGCTTTGACAAGGGAAGGGGTCAGGACGGGCCATGGGGAGAGGGATTCTCAGGCTGCAGGTCCAGCCCAGAGCAAGAGGAAGCCCCACACCGCTGCCTTGCCAGCCTGCCACTGCCCCCGCCCGGACTCCTCAGATCACAGCAGCTGTGCCCACAGGGGCACCAGGCTGTACCTAAGGCCTCCTGCTCTGAGCAACCCACACCCCACACCCCACACCGTGACCCACAGTTCTAGTGCTGTGGAATGTTTGCCTGGGGATGAGATCTAAAACAAAGATCATTGGTTTATTTTTTTTTTCAGTATTGAACAGGTTTGAGGGGCGGTGGGCTGGCCCCTCGAGGACATCGGCAGACTCTCAGAGCCTTTAAATGGTTCTCCAGCAACAGGCCACAGCAAACGGTGAAGATGACTTTGCAGAGACGTGTATGTTGAGTTCCTGAGCCCAGGAGCGTGAGCACGCGGTTGGGGAGAGGCAGCAGGAACAGAGCCCAGTCACCTGCCTTCTCTAGGTGAGCAAATAAAAGCCGGCCCTTCTGAGTCTCACTCTGTTGTCTCTACAAACAGGGGAGGCCTGCCAGGATCGTTTTTCTAGAGGGTAGAAGGAGGTGCTTTTCAGTTTTTAAGAGCCATTGTTCTACTGCCCCCTATTGACAGCAAGATGCCCTCCCAAAGCATCCCTGTGCCTATGTGTTTGTCTGTCTCCACACGGACACACGGATAACCTTGCATGATCCTACAAGCCGCGCATGTCAGGATACAGGGTTTTTTTTTTAACTCAAAATCCACTTGGAAAAGTTTCTATTCTGACCTACAGCACATAAGACGCTATTAAGATTTCTTAAGATTAGCTCAGCTGCCTAAATGAGCACAGCACACATGTTATTTATATATGCCCTTGTTATTTTATCGTTGTGGTTATTATTGTTGTTGTTGTTAATGTCATTGTTGGACAGGACAGAGAGAAATGGAGAGAGGAGGGGAAGACAGAGAGGGGGAGAGAAAGACAGACACCTGCAGACCTGCTTCACCTCTCACTGCTTGTGAAGCGACTCCCCTGCAGGTGGGGAGCTGGGGACTCAAACCACGTGTGCTTAACCCGCTGCGGTACTGCCCGACCCCTCTAGTGACTTTTTTTTTTTTTTGCTTTCAAGGCTACTATTGCTGGGGCTCGGTGTCTGCACCATGAATCCATTGCTCCTGGAGGCAATTTTTTTCCTTTTGTTGCCCTGGTTATTTTATCGTTGTTGTGGTTATTATTATTGTTGTTGTTGATGTCATTGTTGGATAGGACAGAGCGAAATGGAGAGAGCAGGGGAAGACAGAGAGGGGGAGAGAAAGAGACACCTGCAGCCCTGCTTCACCGCCTGTGAAGTGACTCCCCTGCAGGTGGGGAGCCGGGGGCTCGAACCGGGATCCTTACGCCAGTCCTTGTGTTTTGCGTCACGTGTGCTTAACCTGCTGAGCTACCGCCCAAGCCCCTGTAGTGACATTTTAACCATTTAATTTTTATTCTTATTTTTATTGCCATCAGGGTTATTGCTGGTGCTGGGTGTTGGCATTAAGCATCCATGGCTTTCACTCTTTCTCTCTTTTCTTTCTTTCTTTCTTCCTTTCTTCTCTCTGCTTTACTTTTATCTGACAGGACAGAGAGAAACTGTGGAGGGGTGTGTGGAAATAGACAGCTGAGGACCTGCTTCATTGTTCAGGAAGCGCCCGCCCTGCAGGTGTGGACCAGGGGCTTGAGCCCGGATCCTTGCATTTGGTGATGTGTGCTCCACCAAGTGTGCTGCCTCCCGGCCCCCAGCTATTACTCTCCGCTCATCACAGCAGTGTCACCTGTTCCCTGCCAGGCACAGGGCCCTGGGACACTCAGAACCTGCTCCACCCAGGCTGCATCTACCTCCACAGACACTTGATCCTTTTCTTAAAAACTGTTGGCAGGACAGACTCTTAAAGAATATAATCAAGTTGTAGAATCTTTTGTGCAGTTTAACCAGAATGTTGCTAGCTCTTATATGCTACAAACAAAATAAATAAAATGACATAAAGTGAAGGTTTAGCCTTTGAATTTAGGGATCAGATTTTGTTTGTTTTTGTCATCAAAGAACATCCTTGGTCCAGACTGACATATATATGGAGAGAGGGAGGAGAAAGAGAAACGGAGACAGAGGGAGAGAGACAGAGAGAGGGAGGGAGACCACAGCTTCCTTCAGTGAGGTGGGCGGAAGGCTCCCACCTGCCAGGCTCCAACCCAGGCCTCACACAGGGCCAGGCCGGGTGCTCCCAGGTGAACCATCTGAGAAGTCCCATCCCATCTGGCTGTAGTCTAAGCCCTAGAATCAGCTTTCTCTGTCTGCGCTGACAGAGCAGGTCCTGCACTGCTGAAACATGCCGCTCCCTTCCATCTGCACTTGTCAGATAGTGGTGCCAGGCACAGGGGACCCTTAGCACTTAGCAGCAAAGACCTTGTGGGTTTACACTCTGCCCAGAAAGGCACAAAGCTGAACACCTGCTCTGTGGCCAGCACTGCCACCCTCACAGCCCTTCCTGTGCCCAGGGAGGTGCCGTCCCATCCTCTCCTTCTGCACGGGGCTCCCTGGCCCTCGGGGTGCCCGTCCCAGAGGGCCACTGGTGGAAGAGTGGCCCAGTGTGGCGTCCTGCCAGCCCTGCTGCCCTGTGTCCACACCACACAGATGAGACACCCACTCCTTCCTGAAGTGCAGCTGGAGAACCATCGGCACGGCGACCATCAGGGTAGAACAGAAAAGAGGACCCAGAGTTCACTCTGACGGGAGCAAACCAGAAAACAATAAAGGTGCTGACAGCACCATGCCCGCTCACTGGCCAGGCCCCAGAGGAGCCAAGACACTGCCCACCTCTCAGCCCAGGGTTGCAGGGCCAACTCCGTCCAGCTCTGCGGGATGCCTGCCAACATGGCTCTCCCCACAGAGCGGACTCCCACCCATAAGTGAGATCATCCCATCTTCATCCTGCTCTTTCTGACTGATCTCACTTCACAGGATTCCTTCAAGCTCCACCCAAGAGGAAGTGAAGAAGGTGACTTCATCACTCTTAGCAGATGAGTAGACAGAGCTGAGAGATAAGAACAGACGGGAAAACACAAAGCAGAACTCACACCGGCTCTGGCGTGTGGCACCAAAGTTCAGGACTCTGGGGGAAGGGGCTTAGGAACATGTTGGTGGAGCATGTAGGTGGAGGTGAGAGTGTCTTGCAGAAAACTGAGAAATGTGACACATGTACCAGCAACTGTATTCACAGCTGGCTGTGAACCATTAATCCCCCCAGTAAAAAATTAAGAAAAAGATGGTCAGTGTTTTGTTTCCTGGTTGGTCACAGTCAAGGACACGTGGGGCTGGTGCATATCTGGCCTGGAGGGTGGGTGCTGGCTCCCAGGGGTCCTCACACAGGAGAATGCCTGGCAGGACTGCCACAGAGTGGGGCACACACATGAATGAACACGTGCATACTCATGCACACACATGTGCACATGCACATATAAGCACAGATATGTGCACACACATGCACACATAAGCACAGGCATGCACACACACATGCACACATGTGCACATGCACACATAAGCACAGCCATACACACATGCATGTTCACACACATGCACACATATGCGATGCATACATAAGCACAGACATGCACACACATAGACACAGGCAAGCATAAGCACAGGTGTGCACATATGCACACATGCACACACATGCACATGCACACACATGCACACTTACACATAAGAACAGGTATACGCACATGCACACACATATGCACATGCACGCATAAGCACAGACATGCACACACACACATGTGCAATGCACGCATAAGCACACCCATATGCACATGCACACATAAGCACAGGCATGCACACATGTGCATGTGCACGCATAAGCACAGGCATACATACACATGCACGCTCACACACATGCACACATACGCGATGCATACATAAGCACAGACATGCACACACATAGACACAGGCAAGCATAAGCACAGGCATACACACACATGCACGCTCACACACATGCACACATACGCGATGCATACATAAGCACAGACATGCACACACATAGACACAGGCAAGCATAAGCACAGGCATGCACATATGCACACACACACACACATTCCCATGCACACATACACATAAGAACAGGTATACACACATGCACACACACATGTGCACATGCACACATAAGCACAGGCATGCACACACATGCGCAATGCATGCATAAGCATGCCCATATGCACATGCACACATAAGCACACACATGCACACACACACCTGCAGGGTGGTGTCCACAGCCCTGAGAGCTGAGCGGTCACTGCAGTGCCTGTCCCGTCCCCGGGGACAGTCCAGAGAGGTCTGCATGCTGCCAGCCTCCAGGGCCCATGAGGGACCAGCTCAGAAGGAGGAGTCAGCGGTGGGTGGGAGGTGCACCATCCAAGGCCGCAGAGCTGACCAAGAGGAAGGCCAGTTGGGGTCTCTGAATAGCCACCTGGGACAGCCTGCCTCCCCCTCCATCCCTTGAGGTGCCGGCAGGAAGCTCATTCTCACCATCTGGCAGTCATGGTGTCTGGCAGTGAAGGCCTGTGAATGCAGAGAAGCAGGGTGTCAGCTCACAGACTGCCCTTTCTGGAGTCTCTTCTCAGCACCAGAAAGTGAAAATTGAAATTTCAGAAGGAATCAAAACAAGCTGTCAGGACTTGACAGGGTACACATGTCGGTCAGGAATAAGAACCTGCCTTAAGTGTGATTGTATAAAATGGCCACCAGAAATACTGTAAGTTACAGCAGCGTCACTTTAAAGCTAGAACATGAGTAAGGCCACAACAGGATTTAACAGTTTTTATCCACAACCTTTCGAGGGAGAGGGGCCCTGGGATATTAAGAGCAGGATCATGACTCAGCCAACATTTGTGATTGAGAGGCCAACTCACATCTCTCAAGAAAGCAGACCTTGTGATCTCATCATTTCTCTCCTGGGTGAATAAGCCACCACTCTGCTTAACTTTGGGTCATCGACTCTGCCCCGTGTCCAAGTCCTTTCTGCTCAAACAAGGCTCGGTGGCTTGAGGGGTCATGGCCGCCTCAGGCTAGGAACGTGACTCATGGGCCTGCACGTGGCCAGAGAGACACAGACCACACTGGCCCTGAGCCTGTGTCCTGCATATCAGAGACCCAGACTCCCTGAGGGGGAGAAATGACCAATGGGGGAAGATGACCAGAGGGCTCTGAACCCCAAGTCCATCAGGACCCAGGGAGAGGAGGAAAAAGGGAGGGACACTCGGAAGTAGCAGCAGGTGTGGGTGTGAAGCTTCCCCCTGGGGTGAGGAGTGGAGGCTCAAACCAGGATCCTTACATGGGCCATTGCACAGAGCAAGGATCCCGGTTTGAGCCTCTGCTCCCCACCTGTATGGGGGAAGCTTCATGAGCAGTGAAGCAGGACTGCAGGTGTCTCTCTCTCCCTCTCTATCTCCCCCTCCTCTCTCAATTTCTCTCTGGCATATCACATAAAATGGGAACAATGGCTTCCAGGAGCAGTGGATTCATAGTGCTGGCACCAAGCACCAGCGATAACTCTGGATGCTAAATAATTAAATCAAAAGAAGGCAGCCAGGATATTGCTGGGCTCAGGGCTGGTGGGTCAGTTGGCAGTGAACCAGCAAATCCCAGGTGCCCTTCTCCCTGGCAGGGTGGCTGTCAGCGGGTACGACCCACCACGAGGACCAGGGAGAAAGACTCCTCAAAGCTGGGCCCAGCCAGGTGAGATGCCTGCCTGTCTGTCCCTCACTGTGCCTGACTGTGGGAGCTGGTGCTCAGGCCCTGTCTCAGAGGCCTGCTCCCGTATTTGACTCAAAGGAAAGGAATGTTGAGTGAGCTCTAATGCCTACAGCACTGGGAAGATCGCAGGATTATGAGGTTTATGATCAGACACCAGTCCCACAGGCTGCCGGGCTAGCTTCACAGGTGGGAGATGCCAGGAACTCGTGGTGACGTGGTAACACACTTCTCTATTCATGCGAGGCCCCAGAGTCAGGTGTGAGCACAGCGTGTTAGGCCACGTGGCACCTGCAATGGCCGCCTCCTGCTCTGCATGCCAGCCCTTCTCCAGGTCGGGACAAGGGAGAGAAAAGAGAGCGAAACCAGGAACAGAAGTGGGGGTTATGGGGTAAAGACAGAAGTGGCGAGTCGGAAACAGAAATGGCTAGGACAGGGGCACAAGGCATGCTGGGAAGGTGGAAGCGTCCTTACCAACTGCTGCGATGGTTTTAACTGGTGGGATTAATTAACACCCTGCAGGCAGGGCAGGTCTCGAGTTAGAAAGAAGATAGTCAGGCAAAACAATGATTATGTAAATAGGCCACAGTGTCAGCGATGGAGGATGGAGCAGGGGGGCTGCCCAACAACAGGCCTCCTCCTCCTGGTCGAGAAGGTGAAGAAACAGGTCGAGTCTGCAGGAAGTGAGTTAGGCCACTGCACCTGCCCAGGAGAGGACAGGCAACGCAGCCCTCATCTGTGTGTAGCTGGCATTCTGCACAGGCTTTTGACCATGGAAGCTGACTGAGTGTGAGCACAAAGCCTGCTCCCAGGTGGAGAGACATTTGCCGCAGGAGCTGACTAAGAAGGGGCCCGTCAGGAGCGAGAGACAGGGCTCTGCCTCCCTGGGACTTCCTCTGGCCGCAGTCAAAGTTCTCATCCACACTGGAGACGGGATTCTGCTTCTGCTGCTCAGGCTCCTGAAGGACACAGGAGAGTGTGTCCTGGGCTGGGAAACCCCACCGCGTGTCTGCAGGAAATCTGCGTCTTCATTGCCACCACTCGGCCACTCAGCAAGATGCTGGTCTCCGTATCACGCACATGGGCTGGGGGCTTCCACCCTGGAGAGAGCTCTGTTTTTAAAAACACCTTGAGGGTCTAGGTGGTGGCAACACCCATGTCCAGCAGAGAGGCAATTGCAGAAGCCAGAACTCCCACCTTCTGCTCCCATGAAGAATACTGGTCTGTGCTCCCAGAGGGATAAAGAACAGGTGTTGTGACCCCAACAGGAGTTTGGGACTATTAGCACACGAATGACGTCAGCCTGAGGTGGCACACACAGAGAAGGGGAGGTATAAAGCAGGGGCTGGAAGCAGGCCACTCTCTCTGGCTGCTGCTGCTTCTCCTGGTCAGAAGCATCTTGGTGGAGGTGCGCCAGGTTCTGCCATGGCTCCTTCTCCTGGGCACTGAACACATGGGACTCTGTAGCCGGTAAACTTTTAGACCTGTCTACAGCGATGAGCAACCTTTACCAGAGCTGATAATTGCTCATCTTGTGGGACTAAACCTTTGATGACTAAACTCAGACTTTATGGACCTAGCGTACTCTTAGCCCCTGATGATAGTTGCTTATTTTGTCTTTTACCTGTTTCATCCTAATAAACCTTGTACTGTTTAAACCACTTCCCAGCTCCCCACTGTGAATCCTTTTACACACCGCTCAAGCAGCAGCCTCATAAACCCTTTTTTAAGTTAAATAACAGCAAATAGAAAGCTTCCAATGGCCCTCCATGGGATGAGACAGGAAACTCTGGTGGTGGGAATTGTGTGGAATTGTACCCCTGTGATATTACAATCTTGTTAATTATTATAAAATTGCTAATAAAAATCATGTTAAAATGTGTGTTTTCTGTAGATACAAAGAACTTCCTCCCCTTGCTCTTTTTAAACAAAGTGACTTGGAGCCACTCTGTCTCCCTTTGAGCAGTGTGGCCTCTGTGACCTGCAGGACACCTGATAGACATTCCTGTCACACAAGAGGCAACCCCCAGAGGCAAGAGCCCACTCCACGGCCACGCCTAGACTTTAAACTGGGGAGGGAGGGCAACCAGGTCCCCATAGGTTCAAAAAATACTGGCAGGTCTGTTTTCAGTGGTGGCAACACAGAGCCACACCTGCTTAGAAGTCTGCTTGGTTGTTTTCTTTTTTTAAAGTCTTACTTGTTTATTTATTGATTTCCTTTTGTTGCCCTTGTTTTTTTATTGTTGTAGTTATTATTGTTGTTGTCATCATTGTTGGATAGGACAGAGAGGAATGGAGAGAGGAAGACAGAGAGAGGGAGAGAAAGACAGACACCCGCAGACCTGCTTCACCACCTGTGAGGTGACTCCCCTGCAGGTGGGGAGCCGGGGGCTCAAACCGGGATCCTCACCCCTGTCCTTGCGCTTTGTGCCACATGTGCTTAACCCGCTGCACTACCGCCTGACTCCCGGCTTGGTTGTTTTCTGATCTGTTTTGTTTCTGATGCACACTTTTGGCTCAGTGCTGGTCAGTCCAGTGAGGACGACAGGTAGCATGAATGAAAGCCCATGGCTGCCCTCACACCCTGTTGTGACACAGCATAGCAGCGACCTAGGAGTCTGCACAGCACTCGGCAGACATCAGCCCTGGTGACAGAGCACAGAGTGACCCGCCAGATGCACAGCAGACTGTAGCTGGATCCAGCCTGTGCATATGCACAAAGCACCGTGGCCAGCCGGAGGTCCGCTCTCTTTGGCTGTGCTTCTTCTCCTGATCAGATGCATCTCGGCTGAGGCTGTCTAAGGTGCCCGCCACGGCTACTTCTCCTGGGAACTGAACACGTGGGGCTCAGCTAGCCAGTAAACTCTAAGACTCCCCTAAGCCGTGAGCAGCCGATGCCTCTGCTGGTCATTGTTTATTTCATGGGCTGAACTTTTGACCACTACTCATGGACTTTATGGACCTAGCACACTCTTACCCTGCTGATAGTTGCTTATTTTCATGTACCTAAAACAATGTCCCATACTTCTGTACTGCTGTGATAAAACTTTGATTCCTTTAAACCTGCTCCAAGGCACCCTCAGCCAAATCCTTTACACGCCGCAGCCAAAGCCCCTTGCAACTTTAAGTTACAACAACACCCTGCCCCATGGCCGGGGAAGTGAGGGCTGGGGCCGCTGAACCTGTCTCCTCTTTGCCGGGCGTCCACAAGCCTCCTCACTGCTGGGCTCCAGGGAGGCCACAGGTCCCCTGACCCAACTTCCACCGACGTTCCAGAACTGTCACTTGGGTCTTGCACTAAAATGGACAATGAGTTTTGAACAGTGTTTGATCATTGGTCCCAAAGCTTCTATGTTCTTATCACAGGTAAAAAAAAAAAATGGAAATAATTCAATCCATCTGTTAGTACTTTGTTGCTGTTTTTCAGCTAAGACCTTCTCCAATGTTTATGGACACAGAAGGATAAATAGAAACAAACGCTGGCACTGTCAGATGTGAGTTCCGCGTTTGGAAAATGAGGACTTTGTTTTTCTGTGAATGTGGCGTGTTCAGCGCTGGCCTGCTTTAAGCCTGTGTCCACACAGCACAAGGCCTCAGAGCATCCAGATCACATCTGGGGCTTCTAAGGCACTGGAGCCACATCCGTGGGCACATGACCCACAGAGACTCCACGCTCTGCTCCTCTCCCGCCCCCTGCAGGTGGGGGTATCAGTGGGCAGCCCAGAGGTAGGAACGGGGCAGATGGGTCAGGGTGAGTCTCCCAGGGCAGCCATGGTGGAGGCTGTCCGCCGTCCCTTCCCTGTAACCAGCACACCGCCGCTGGCAGCTCGGCCCCACCTCTCCTGCTCACTGAGCCCAAGCCCTTGCCTCCCACCCACGCCCACAGTTTCTCATCAGCTCATTTCCTGCCGAGGCCACGGCAGTGGGCACAAGCTGGTGTCCATCTGCACAGGTCCACCCACCGCACCCCAGCCCTGCAGTCAGCTATCCCTGCCCACCTGGCTCTCTGCTCCCAGTGCCACAGCCAAGCCAGTCCACCACAAGACTTCAGACAGTCTCCTAGCTTCTTCCCACACGAGGACCCCTAGTTCCATCTGCTCTGTTTCTACCTTTGGGCTCCTGTTCATTAAACATTTTTCCTGCTTTGTGTCTTACCACCTTTCAGCCACCACACTGCGGGTGCTGCCATGACACCACTCTGACCTCCCTGGACAGACGCCCTCACCCATGTGTCCTGGAGCCTCCCCTCCCCAGAGCCCTGCCCCACTAGGGACAGACAGACACAGGCTGGGGGTGTGGGTCCACCTGCCAACACCCATGTCCAGTGGAGAAGTAACTACAGAAGCCACAACTCTCACCTTCTGCTCCCCATAAAGAATTTGGTCCATCCTCCCAGAAGGGGAAAGAACAGGGAAGTTTCCAATGGAGGGGATGGGACAGAGAACTCTGGAGGTGGGAACTGTGTGGAATTGTCCCCCTGTGATCTTACAGTCTCACTAATCATTATTAAAGCACTAATAAAAAGTTTAAAAATAAGGGACAGAGGAAAAGTTACAGAGCAGCAGTAGAGGGAATGAGGAGGTTGCTGAGATGCACAAGTGCCTCACTGAGTCGTGAAGAGGGGACTCTGGACAGACCAACGGACAAGAAAGGGATCATCCCAGCGCCCAGAACCCTGGGTCAAAACTCAGGACCTTTGCACGGCCGTGGAGAATCAGTACCAGTCCTCAAGCTCCCATAAATCACCTGAAAGACCTGGAATGAAAGGGACACGAGACACGAAAGAACGACAGCAAGACAAGTTTCTGATCAAGCTGCAAAATTTTATTGTGTTCACAGGCATTATAAGGCTTTGGGGAAGGAGAGGGGATGCTGGAGGAGGGGGAGGAGGAGCAAACTTCAAAGCGGAATGTTCCTTGCAACAAATGGCGGAAACCAAACTGTGGGTCGACTCACTTGATTACTGATAAATGGTTTACCTGAGGGGAAATGGCCTGCCCAGGGGGGAATTAACACTTGTCTTGAGGGGTTCCATTGTCTCAAAGCTTATCATCTATCAAGCAGAGAAATGGCTCCTGGCAGTGGAGAATCAGTGCCAGTCCTCAAGCTCCCATAAAACACCTCCCCAAACAGGAACACAGCTGAATCCATCAGGCCACCATTCCCCCTCACACTGAATTTAGAGAAAGACACTGCAAAAGATGAACGTGACAGGCATTTCCCCTCAGGCAACAGGCAAGTGTTCTTCGTGAGAAAGAGGGGGAGCAGAGGGGCCCCTCTGCACCTCAGGACCGTCTCCACAGGTGCGCAAAGCCGTCACAGCCGGGCACGCCTGCCGGGCAAGGTGTCCAAGACCAAGGCCTCTGCTTGGCTGTTAACCCAGGGTCCCCATCACACAGAGCCTTCAGCATTGGCCTCACTCTGGGCCCCTGCACGTGATAGACATCGCGGTGACAAGGGCTCTGGTCCAGCTTCCAGACGTGGGTCGAAGACGCACCTTGAAGACACCAGCTGCCTGTGGCAGGAGACAAGTCGCCTGTGGTCCTGGGGGAGCCTGTGCCTACGTCACCCGAGGTCCCGGTGCCCGTGTGGTCCTGGGGGAGCCTGTACCGACATCACCCGGGGTCCTGGTGCCCGTGTGGTCCTGGGGGAGCCAGTCCCAATGTCACCTGGGGTCCTGGTGCCCCGTGGCCCTTCTGTGGAGCCGGCAGGCAGACAGTTCACGTTCCAGCTTGTGAAGCACAGCGCTGCCCCCGTTTGCAGAGACCCCGACCCTGAATGGCCCGTCCCCCACAAAGGCTGTCACCCACTGGCTGGGTGCCGCCCCACAACAGGCCAGGAGGCAGCTGCAGGGCTGGGCGCTGGCCCCACCTGGAGCCCTCAGAGGGCTGAGGGTCGTCCCTGCAGTGTGGCTCCACTGCTCACCTCAGACACAGCCTCTGCCTCAGAGCCATGTCACTCTCCCTGCACCCAGAGCTGAGTGCCCAGCCTCACCCCTGCACCCCCCACTGAGAACCCCAGCCTCACCCCTGCACCCTCATAGCTGTGACCCCAGCCTCACCACTGCACCCCAACAGTTGTGAGTCCCAGTCTCCTCATCCCTGAACCCTCATAGCTGTGATCCCAGTCTCACCCCTGCACTCTCACAGCTGTGACCCCAGCCTCACCCCTGCACCTCAACAGCTGTGAGCCCCAGTCTCCTCACCCCTGAACCCTCATAGCTGTGAACCCCAGCCTCACCCCTGCACCCCAACAGCTGTGAACCCCAGCCTCAGCCCTATACCCCAATAGCTGTGAGCTCAGCACCCCTTCTGCAGGCCAGGCCAGCTGTGGTTACCCAGCCAAGGGCACAGGGCTGCCCGGCAGCTGCAGTTGTGCCCAGAGGAGGCGGGAGGGGCCCAGGGCTCCTGAGTGTTGACTGTGCCTGGAGCCGGTGCCACCATGGAAGCCGCCGTGGAAGCCACCGTGGCCGGATGCCCCTCCTCAGGGCCTGCTGGGCAGAGCTTTTGGGAGCTGCCAGTTTAATTCTCACTTTGTTTGTGTTGTGCCACCAAGCCACTTTTCTCCTACTCACATGACTAAGTGTTCATGACTAAACTAAGTAGCAGCAAACAAAAAGTGATTGTCAGTTTTTTACACATTTGCATATGAAATTAGCACGATGATTTTAAATTGCATTCCAGTGAAATAAATTTATAGGCACAGTAATTCAGATGGAAACCCATGCGTTTTTTTTTTCCTTAATGAAACATGGAGTTTTTAATTTAGAAGGTTTAAATTAAATTCTATGCTCTTAGGCAAGCCTTGAAAATAGTCTCCTAGGAAAATAACAGGAACAACGAACACTGCAGTTCAGTCCTGGCAGCCACCCCTGAATTGTCTGTTTTCTGTCCCCCGTGTTCCCTGCTCCCGTCAGTTGTGGGTCACGGAAAACAACGGTGAGTTTAGACGCCCGTTTGTGCAAATTCCTCTCAGACTAAAAGAGGGGCTGAGGCGAGCCAGGGTATATTGTAACCGGCCACCGAGGTATCCACAAACTAGCGGAGAAAGAGCAGCCCTGCGAGCCGCCCCTCTGGGACCCGGCCTCCACCGGCTCCTCCCCAGCCCTCCCTCCACAGGTCCCCGCTGGAGCCACGAGGGTCTGGCCAGCCTGGTTCTGGAGATGTGTGTCTGGTTCACTGCAGGAGCCCCTATAAAGGCCACGGTGCTCCTTCTTTAAAGCCACATCCTTGCCTTTCACAGAAGGAGGCTTTATTAGAGACTGTTTACTTTGTGACTGTTTAAGATGCACAGAAAGCCCCCGGAGCTCCCTGGGTGAGCGGCAACGGCTTCACAGACCTCTGTCGGGAAGCAGTGAAATAAATGGTCCTGCGCAGTGGCTTCAGTGGTCGCTCACAGAGCAATCGCACAATCTCTAAAAGTTAAGCAGTCTGGCTTTGAAGGAGTAAGCATGCACATTTTAAAGAGGAATGGAAACACTAGACACGCATTGGGAAAAGTAGATCTTCCTGCCCCTCCCGTCCTGTGTCTGTTTTAAAAAGAAAACTGAGGCGACTTGCAAGCAGCGGCTGGCGTGAGCTCCACAAGCAGTGGCTTGTGACCTGGGGTTCTCTGGGTAGGTTCCAGATGCCAGCAGGATGCCAACCAGACTTCCCTGGACAGACAACCCCACCAATGTGTCCTGGAGCTCTGCCTCCCCAGAGCCCTGCCCCACTAGGGAAAGAGAGAGACAAGCTGGGAGTATGGATCCACCTGTCAACACCCATGTTCAGTGGGGAAGCAATTACAGAAGCCAGACCTTCCACCTTCTGCATCCCACAATGACCCTGGGTCCATGCTCCCAGAGGGATAGAGAATAGGAAAGCTGTCAGGGGAGGGGATGGGATACGGAGTTCTGGTGGTGGGAATTGTGTGGAGTTGCACCCCTCTTATCCTATGGTTTAGTCAATGCTTCCTTTTTATAAATAACAAATTAAATAAATAGATTAAAAAGAAAGAAAGAAAGACAGTCTGAGCCCTTGTCCTCCACCACACCCCCACCGAGCCTGCACCTCCGCTGCCTGAACGTCATCTGACCTGCGTGAGGGGCACAGGAATCAGAGTGAAAGCAGATTTTGTTTTCCAGAAGGCAGCAGCCAGCTTCACTGTGCTGAGGCTACAGACCCACCTGGGCTCCTGGGCCTGTCCTCAGATTTCACTCTACATGTGCTTTCTCTCTCTCTTTTAAAATTATTTTATTGTTTTTATTTACTGGACACAAACAGCTAGAAATTGAGAAAAGGGGCAGGTAGAGAGAGACAGAGAGACACCTGCAGCCCTGCTTCATCACTCGTGAAGCTTTCCTCCTGCAGGTGGGGACCAGGGGCTTGAACCTGGGTCCGTGTGCACTGTAACATGTGCGCTCAACCAGGTTGAAGCCACCACCTGGCCCGAGATGTCCTTTCTCTCCTGTACATGTGAAGAAATAGGAATGAGACTGGTGCCAGCCAGACCCCTGGTCAAGCAGAAATGCAGTCGCCATGGTCTCTAAGTGCTGGATGCGGTCTAACTCAGTTTTCTCAGCATCACGGAGACATGCTCACTGCCCAGGCTGATAGCAGGCCCTCCGCCCACCCGGACTGAGCGGCCTGGCCTGCGGCTCAGAGCTGCCCAGCTGTCCTTAAAGCCTCCACTTCTCCTCTGTGCAGCTGATCTGAATTTGCTTGAATCCTTTCCCAGAAAGGGTTTGTAATGTAAAAATTGTCTTAATCTCTTTGGTCCAATTTTCCCTGCTCTTTAATTTCCCAAGGGACCAGAGTAGCTTTCCAGGCCTCTGCACACACCACGTGGAACACTCCCTGACAAGCACAACTTTCTTTTTGAGCTTTACCCACGGGAACTGGCGCTCAAAAAGCAACAGCCACTGGCCACACTGCAATCAAGAGCTTCCTCCCCCCCCCCCCCCCCGTCCTCGTGGGGTTTCTAGATGTTTCTCTCAGCAGGATCCACGATGGGGAGAAGGAGAGACCACAGCGGGTTCCCCGGCCAAGCCGCTGCCTCTGCAGGCCCCGTGCTGGGTCACACAGGCCTGTGGGAAGAGTGTGTGTGTGGGGGGGATGGGACCTGCTTTACACAAATAGATGAAGTTTAGAGACTTTTCTTTTCCTTCCTTCAGGGTTGGCACTGGGGCTCGGTGCCGGCACTATAAATCCACTGCTCCTGGAGGGCATTTTTCTATTTTACTGGACAGGACAGAGAGAAATTGAGAGAGGATGGGGAGATAGAGACGGAGAGACAGAGAGACACCCGAAGACCTGCTTCCCCCCACGGGTGGGGAGCGAGGCTTGAACCAGGATCCTTGTGCTGAGAACCATAGGAGCTTAACCTGGTGCACCACCGCCCTGTCCCCAAGTTTTGAGCCCTTTACTGTTCACCTCAAGTAGAACATTACTGCCAACAACACAGTGTCTGCTCATGCAATCAAGACATTGGGGTGGGGGATGAACCCTAGGAGGGCGTTGTAAGCGGGACGTCTCTCAGGCCACCGTCCGTAAGCCATCTGTGCTGACGCCATCACGGGGCTTGTGCGTGAACTCACCTACGTGGGTGTGTGACCTCCCGTGACAGCACTGACATAAATATCGCGATCCCTCTTCACGTGTTCTCCTTTCCTCCTACTTCTCTCAGGGGGGTTCCTGTCACTCTCTCACTGAGCAATAAACGGGGCCGGCCACATGTTAGGAGAGAGCAGCCAACTGGCTGCCTCTGGGCTCACAAGTCAGAGTTCTAAAGGACTGGTAACCAGACAACACAACACAGGGTCGCACATCTGAGTCCTGCTCAGCATTCAGTGACTGTGAGTCGTGTCGCTCTAGAGTTACAGACACAAAGCAAAATACAGTCTGATTAAAAAGTCCCACAACCTGTTGCTTCCTTTTCCTTTGAGAAGCTTCTTCTTGATTCCAAGGACTATCCCTTCGTGCTAAGACCCCGTGCTAGAACGACTCCAGTTTGCCCTGAGAACAGTGTCTGGTGCACCTGCCAGTTTTACAAAGATAGTAACAGTGGGTGAGAGAGAATTTCACTGCTAGCAGATGACAGTATTTAAGGCCAGGTTCATGTGGCCTCAGAGATCAAATACATCTCATGTCCACAAAGAGCCACAGAGGTTCACAGCAGAAATGGAAACTGTGCAGCCACCACTGGGAGGTTAGGTCTGAGCAGTGTGTCTTCTCCCCGCATGTCAGCGCTCAGGCTCAAGCAAAGACAGCTAGAGTCCTGACTCTAGGAACACACCCAGCATAGATGCCCTAGGCCCTGCTGTCCTTGGCTCTATTCCTCCTCTTTGCTCCCTGATTTTAAACACTTTGTCCTGCTTTCTATCTTACCGCCTTGAGTTACCAAGCTGCAGACGCTGCTTGATCCCACCCTGACTCCCCTGGGCAGACGCCCTCACCCATGTGTCCTGGAGCCTCCCCTCCCCAGAACCCTGCCCCACTAGGGACAGACAGACACAGGCTGGGGGTGTGGGTCCACCTGAAACACCCATGTCCAGCGGAGAAGCAGTGACAGAAGCCAGGACTCCACCTTCTGCTCCCCATAAAGATCCTGGGTCCCTGCTCCCAGAGAGGAGTTGGTTAGGGGAAGATGCCCAGAGGGCTCCTCTTTAGTCCTGTTCCCCTGGGACCTGGAACTTTTGTGACATAGGCCTTTGTTTTTGCACCATCACTGAGAGGGAAGAGATTCTGGAGAACATCTGAGGAAGTCAGTGCTATTTCTCTTATCTGAGAGGGAAGAGGAAAAAGGGAGGACAGCTATGGGCTGACTTCATTCGGAAGCGGAATAGAGAGACTTGGACACATGGACTTAAAATACCTAGTTAACTCATAACTGTGATCTGAGGAGAGCTGTGGCGGTCACTGCTGGAGGGCGCATGACCTTGGTGTGAGTGTGGGGTGGAGTCAGACCCCTGTGATCTCTGACCCTGCACATGTCTACCAGATCCCTCAAAGGGAAGACGGGGAGGGGAGGTCTGCGTCTGAGGCAGTGACCACACAGAGCGGGTGGGTGAAGCAGGGCTGCAGGTGTCTCTCCGTTTCTCTCCCCCTCTCTGTCTTCCCTTACTCTCTTGATTTCTCTCTGTCCTATCCAACAACAATGACAGCAACAACAACAATAAACAACAAGGGCAACAAAAGGGAAAAATGGCCTCCAGGAGCAGTGGATTCGTAGTTTAGGCACCGAGCCCCAGCGATAACCCTGGTGGCAGAAAAAAAAAAAAATTAAAATTAAAGAGGAGGTCTGGTGGGCAGAGTTCTCTGGCCCTGGACTGTCTGCTGGTGAGTTGTAACCCTGACAGCAGTGAGAACTACCTCCCACTCCTACCTGATAATACCGCTCACCCGTGTAGAGCGATAAATTAAAACTAAATAAAAGTCTGCATCTGGAATTACACATGTGCAGGTTTTCTTCCTTGAGCTTGGCTCCCTGCTCTGAGCATGCTCAGCAGAGGCCTCCTGGAGAAGGCTCCTGGAGGCCGGTCTCTTGGGCCCAGAGCCGTGCAGGTGTGCTCACCTGCGCTGCTGGCTTCAGGTCAAAGATGGTTCATTACGCAACAGAGGGCCTTTTTCAGAACAGACATTTCAACAAGGACTATTTTCCCATGTGGGTGTCCTAATATATCTGTAAGGGAATTTCAAACAGCTCATGTGTACGTTATACGCAGACGGCCATATGCCTGAGCCTGGTTTTATTTGAATATGGATTTGAATCATACGCAGATGTGAACGCTGGATCTTGACTCTCCCCTTTGTAGAATGGAGTCGCTGCATAATGTGTTTGTTCTCTGGGCTCTTCTGGGCTGGAAAGTGCTCTCTGTAATTCTGAGATGAGAAGTGGACAGCTCTTCTCACTGAAGAGAAGCTTTGGAGCTGAATGGGGACAGGCCACCAGTGGAGCTTGCAGCTCTGAGAGGCACCTGAGAACAAAGCTACCTCCTGCCCTGCCCTGCCCCTCAGGCTCTAGCCCAGAGGAGAGTTGCTGTCATCTGCATTTCTGACAGGCCTCCAGGTGCAGATTTTCTGGCTCACTGGCACCTTCGGAAGAGTCCTCATTGACCTGAGGAAAATCAATCAGTCAAAAGATTGCTTGCTTCACATCTGCAATGTCATCAAAGACCTAATCATTGGCGCAGTTTTCACGCTGTTAAGTTCTAGAAGCATGAGAAACTCTGCAGCAGGGACTCAGAGCCCACTCCTCACAGCTTCCGGGTCTGTCACAAAGCATGAGGCACATCCACTTCCGAGGCAGCGGGCTCCTGAGAGCTCATGTCCTAGAAGACGCCTGTAAGTACTTGACAGGAGCCTGCAGATTCCACCTTGCTCTGCACATACACACAGTCTTTAACAGTCTGGAAAGTCTGTGGCACACCATGGGGGGAAAGGGCCTTGTCAGTCAGCCCTGGGGAGAAGACTGCTGGGCGGTTCTGTCTCCAAGTCCTCAGACCATCAGGTCCCAGTGACTCACTTCTGACAGGACCATTCCAGAGGGACAGTCTCCCACAGGACATCAGTCAGATAGCCCATGTGGCATGTGGCCGAGCCCTCTGTCTCCCTGGCCATCTATGCCTATGGACCCTGAGCCCTCAGCAGGATAAGATGGCCATGTGTCTGCCATCTCCTCAGACCCTTGGCTCCTGGTACCATCTGGTTTGCTTTCATGAGCCCTTGTCTCTGGGTTGACCGACCTTAGTAGCAAGTGACTCGAACTCTGGCCTGGTGACACACTTGCTGTCCTGGGTGAGTGCTCCCACAGAGCTGTCAATGAAGGGGCTTCAGGCCTCCACAGGGTCTCACAGAGCTGTTGATTAAGGGTGTTCCAGCCTCCACAGGGCCTCACAGAGCTGTTGATGAAGGGGCTTCAGGCCTTCACAGGGCCTCACAGAGCTGCTGATGAAGGGGGTTCAGGCCTCCACAGGGTCTCACAGAGCTGTTGATGAAGGGGGTTCCAGCCTCCACAGGACTCACAGAGCTGCTGATGAAGGGGGTTCAGGCCTCCACAGGACTCACAGAGCTGTTGATGAAGGGGGTTCAGGCCTCCACCGGGCCTCACAGAGCTGTTGAAGGGGGTTCAGGCCTCCACAGGACTCACAGAGCTGTTGAAGGGGGTTCAGGCCTCCACAGGGCCTCACAGAGCTGTCGATGAAGGGGCTTCAGGCCTCCACAGGGCCTCACAGAGCTGTTGATGAAGGGGTTCAGGCCTCCACAGGGTCTCACAGAGCTGTTGATGATGGGGTTCAGGCCTCCACAGGGTCTCACAGAGCTGTTGATGAAGGGGGTTCAGGCCTCCACAGGGCCTCACAGAGCTGTCAGTGAAGGGGGTTCAAGGCTCCACAGGGCCTCACAGAGCTGTGGATGAAGGGGCTTCAGGCCTCCACAGGGCCTCACAAAGCTGTTGATGAAGGGGGTTCAGGCCTCCACAGGACCTCACAGAGCTGTTGATTAAGGGGGTTCAGGCCTCCACAGGGCCTCACAGAGCTGTTGATTAAGGGGGTTCAGGCCTCCACAGGGCCTCATAGAGCTGTCAGTGAAGGGGGTTCAGGCCTCCACAGGGCCTCACAGAGCTGTGGATGAAGGGGGTTCAAGCCTCCACAGGGTCTCACAGAGCTGTGGATGAAGGGGGTTCAGGCCTCCACAGGGCCTCACAGAGCTGTTGAAGGGGGTTCAGGAGTCCATGGGCCTCACAGAGCTGTTGATGAAGGGGGTTCAGGCCTCCACAGGGCCTCATAGAGCTGTCAGTGAAGGGGGTTCAGGCCTCCACAGGGTCTCACAGAGCTGTGGATGAAGGGGGTTCAGGCCTCCACAGGGCCTCACAGAGCTGTGGATGAAGGGGGTTCAGGCTCCACAGGGCCTCACAGAGCTGTTGATGAAGGGGGTTCAGGCCTCCACAGGGCCTCATAGAGCTGTCAGTGAAGGGGGTTCAGGCCTCCACAGGGCCTCATAGAGCTGTTGATGAAGGGGGTTCAGGCCTCCACAGGGTCTCACAGAGCTGTGGATGAAGGGGCTTCAGGCCTCCACAGGGCCTCACAGAACTGTGGATGAAGGGGCTTCAGGCCTCCACAGGGCCTCACAGAGCTGTCAATGAAGGGCCTTCAGCCTTCACAGGGCCTCACAGAGCTGTTGAAGGGGGTTCAGGAGTCCATGGGCCAGCTGCTGCACCTCGAGCACCGTGCAGGGTCCCTCTTCGTGACTTGGTTTGTTGCTTGCTGTGAGTGCCTGCAGCAACCCCCTTTCTGTGACCCTTTCCTTGGCGGTATTCAGTTCTCCGCCATCTTTCTCAGCTCTGAGTTCCCTGCTTTATGATTAAGATTATTCACACAATGAGCAAAGTGCCCACTTTCCTCTAAGTTGCTGGGCCTCCTTGTTGCCAGTCTCCTATGACCCAGAGCCCAGGGGCCTGGGAAAGCCACTCACTGCAGGACAGAGCAGGTGACACTCTCACAGAAGAAATAATCTTAAAAGGAGAAGCAGGTTGCAGACTTGGACTCAAATCCTGATGCTTTCCTTTAAATTGTCCAGTCCTGAGCCACTGACCACTGAGCCCCAGACACTGCACCCCCTTGGTCACCAAGCCCCAGCCTGCGTCTCCAGACTCTCTCTTGACTTCTGCCCTGAGCATGAAAGGCTTCCTTCCACCTAGAGGCCGCCTCAGAAGCTTTCAGTGAGTCGCTTTTGAAAGTTGTCACTGAGCGCTGGGGGAAGCTCCCTGGCCTCAGGCAGATGGAGAACCTGCCCCGAGGCTTCTCAGCTGTGAGACCCCTGGGACTCAGAAGCCCCTTGTATTTTGGGAGAGCTGGAAGCACTGACAGTCCCACTGTGTAAATCACAAACCTGCTCTGCGCCTAACAGACCAACTGAGTGATCAAGCCATGCTCAGTGCCCCAGTACTGGCTGCAGCAATTCTGACGAGAGGGAGAGAGAGAGAGAGAGCAGGGTGGGAAGGGCTGGCCAGGCCAGGCCAGGAGCCTTCAGCAGGACAGCCGCTGGGGACTGGGGTGAATTTGCCACGTGCCCCTCTCTCCAGGGACCTGCCCTCCAGCCTCCAGGTCCACTGTGCTACCCTGCACTTAGATCCTGACCATCCCTGCTTCCCTCCCTGAGGCGGAGCTGCCGGGAGATCCTTCCAGGCTCTCCCCACTGTGAGGCGATGGTGTGATCGGTCCTGCTGGACCAAGCCTCTGGGTCCTCGGAGTGTGAGCTGCCCCTCACAGTATCTGCCAGACCCTCACCTCACAGAAGCGGGCCTCCATTCCGGCACATTCCCCAACCCTCCCTCAGCGTCAGCACTACCGTTAGGCAGCAGACACCTGATACTCCATTTGTCCTAAGTGCTGGCCGCTAGGCTAGGTGCTTCCTGACTGGGTGTGAGGTTCTGTGTGGGGAATGTCACCACCACTGTGCACTCTCCTCCTGGCATGTCAGAGAGAGGCAGTCGGCATAGGCTCTGGCTTCACACAAGCAAGCCCCTGGCTCATGGCGGCTGGCTCCCCGTGGGAGCCAGCGCATGCCCTCTCAGCCTCCCAGACCGAGGACCCAGCTTTCCCGGGAGTCTGGTCTGCAGAAGGGCATCTGGAAGCCAAAGTCTCCCTCTGGTGGAAGGATGAGTCTCCCCACTGTGCTGGAGGACGAGGACCCACGGGTGAAGGTCCCTCCCGCAGCCCCGCTCACGGGGAGGTGCCTGGGTGAGCATGGCCCTGTCTGCTCCCTGTGCTGCCATCAGCCCTGCATGGGGCCTCGTCCTCGCTCTGCGGGAAGGTGCCCATGGCAATACACCCCCGCCTTCCCCCAGCACCTGTGAGAGACAGGAGGGAAGTCGATTCCTCCCGGGCCAGCAGTTATCCCGAGGATCAATAGCTCAATCAGCCAACATGCCCTCACACCCACACGAGCCCAGTAAGTGGAATGGAAGCTCACTCAGGTGGGACGGCACGGGGCTCTGGATGCCCACTGAGCCATGTGGGCATGGGGGGACGCCGGCTGTGAGGCTGGGGCCCCCCAGAACCAGATGGTCGTGCTCTGTCCAGAGCAAGAGGACACGTCCTCCCAGCAGTCAGCATCGAAAGTGGGCTGTCACCCTTGGGTGCCTCCTGAGGTAAAAAGTTCTGGTGAGGAAAGTTTGTCTGCTGAGTAACTGGAGGCCTTGTTAATCATGCAAGAATTGATTATTTTTGCCACTTAATTAGTGAGACCAGCCTCCACTTAGCACCCTTCCTGGGGGCCCTGGGCACTCTTCCTCAGATGCTGGGAGCTGCCAGCTGGTTGCCAGGGCAACGTGTCCCTGGGGATCCTGTGCTTAGCTGACAAGCCTGCATCAGACTACACAGAAAAAGCAAAGTCTCCCTGGAGACTCTGGCGCTCAACACATGGCAAAATTATTTCTGGAACTTGAGGTTTCTACTCAGATCACTGCTCTTCTCCATAGAGATCAACTCCTCTCCCCATCTTTCTTTACCCCCTGACCCACCACTTTTATTTTTTCCTTTGAGGGTAACAACCACAACTGCTCACCTACTCAGAATAGAAGTCTGCTAATTCAGGACTGTTGCTGATCCTGATAATGCCCAAAGCATGTTAGAAGCCACAGAGTTAACGCCGAAGCAGAGAGGGCAGAAGAAGATAAATGGTTTTAAAGCAACAAATAAATCAGAAGCAGAGGGAGCCATATGCCAACGTGGCTCTGTAACTGGCTGGGATGTGTGCTCGGGGTGGCTCCCTGCACGTCCCAGCTCTGTGTGGTCACCGGCCAGCCGGGCCTCCCCGCCCGGCTCTGGAAGGCCAGCAGGTGTCCCTGGCAACAGGCAGAGGCCATCCTAGGCAGCATGTAGCCTGTGCGCCAGCCCTGCCCGTCTGGACCACACTATGTGAGCTCATCCCTGGCCTTCCAGAACCCTGCCACCACTAAGCTCTCTCCATGCCAGTAGCCTGGCCTCTCCAGGCTTGTTAAGAGCCGCAGACAGCAAGCAGCCTCTGGGACTGGCTGCCTCCCCAGCACGGCTCTGCAGACACTTTCCCTGTGGTCACCAGGGTTATGGCTCAGTGCCTACACCAGGAGTCTGCTGCTCCCAGTGGCCTTTTCTCCCTCTCTCCCTTTTTATTTGATAGTCCAGAGAGAAAGTGAGTGAGGAGGGGAAACAAAGGTGGGGAGGAGACACCTGCAGCCCTGCTTCACCACTCCTCAGCTTCCCTCCTGCAGGTGGGGAGCAGGGGCTTGAGCTCGGGTCTTTGTGTGCTGTCATGTGAGTGCTCACCCAGGTGCGCCACTTCTCAGCCCCGCAGGCTGACCTGTTTTGTTGGGCATAAGCATGATTTGTTCATTCTTCAACGACGTGTCCCTTTCATTGTATGTAAGTAGTACTTTCAAGGGGGGAGAAACGGAGATGGGGTCACGACTTTTTAGTTTCCCATGCCACTGCCCATGCAATAGATCACTAGAGTCCCACTTTCCTGCTGATAAGTGAACTTTCATGCATTCATTGGCATTCTGTTGTAATTTAACTTAAAAAGAAGTTATGAGTGGGGGCTGCTTGTGGCACGTAGAAGGAATTACAGCAGGAGCTGGGAACTGGTTTAAACAATACACCATTTATTAGGGAGAAACAGGTAATAGTAAGCACTTATCTGCTGGGAAATTGTGCCGATGCAGTCACATCTGCCATGTTGTCCCCTCAGGCTACTGCTAGTTCCTGCGAGAGTTGGGACATTCTCGGAGTGCCTGTTCAGCCATGTTGTGCCCTCAGGTCATTGTTTATATCCCTGCGATATTTGGAGTGCTCTGGTCACTCCTCCCCTTCCCATTCTCACAGAGTTATTACCCTACCCTGGAGTGCTCTGGTTACTCCTCCCCTTCCCATTCTCACAGAGTTATTATCCTACCCTGGAGTGCTCTGGTTACTCCTCCCCTTCCCATTCTCACAGAGTTATTATCCTACCCTGGAGTGCTCTGGTTACTCCTCCCCCTCCTATTCTCACAGAGTTATTACCCTACCCTGGAGTGCTCTGGTTACTCCTCCCCTTCCCATTCTCACAGAGTTATTATCCTACCCTGGAGTGCTCTGGTCACTCCTCCCCTTCCCATTCTCACAGAGTTATCACCCTACCCTGGAGTGCTCTGGTCACTCCTCCCCTTCCCATTCTCACAGAGTTATTACCTTACCCTGGAGTGCTCTGGTTACTCCTCCCCTTCCCATTCTCACAGAGTTATTATCCTACCCTGGAGTGCTCTGGTCACTCCTCCCCTTCCCATTCTCACAGAGTTATTATCCTACCCTGGAGTGCTCTGGTCACTCCTCCCCCTCCCATTGTCACAGAGTTATCATCCTACCCTGGAGTTCTCTGGTCACTCCTCCCCTTCCCATTCTCACAGAGTTATTACCCTACCCTGGAGTGCTCTGGTTACTCCTCCCCTTCCCATTCTCACAGAGTTATTATCCTACCCTGGAGTGCTCTGGTTACTCCTCCCCTTCCCATTCTCACAGAGTTATTATCCTACCCTGGAGTTCTCTGGTCACTCCTCCCCTTCCCATTCTCACATACTTATTACCCTACCCTGGAGTGCTCTGGTCACTCCTCCCCTTCCCATTCTCACAGAGTTATTATCCTACCCTGGAGTGCTCTGGTCACTCCTCCCCTTCCCATTCTCACAGAGTTATTACCCTACCCTGGAGTGCTCTGGTTACTCCTCCCCCTCCCATTCTCACAGAGTTATTACCCTACCCTGGAGTGCACTGGTCACTCCTCCCCTTCCCATTCTCACAGAGTTATTACCCTACCCTGGAGTGCTCTGGTTACTCCTCCCCTTCCCATTCTCACAGAGTTATTATCCTACCCTGGAGTGCTCTGGTCACTCCTCCCCTTCCCATTCTCACAGAGTTATTATCCTGCACTGGAGTGCACTGGTCACTCCTCCCCCTTCCCATTCTCACATACTTATTACCCTAGCCTGGAGTGCTCTGGTCACTCCTCCCCTTCCCATTCTCACAGAGTTATTATCCTACCCTGGAGTGCTCTGGTCACTCCTCCCCTTCCCATTCTCACAGAGTTATTACCCTACCCTGGAGTGCTCTGGTTACTCCTCCCCCTCCCATTCTCACAGAGTTATTACCCTACCCTGGAGTGCACTGGTCACTCCTCCCCTTCCCATTCTCACAGAGTTATTACCCTACCCTGGAGTGCTCTGGTTACTCCTCCCCTTCCCATTCTCACAGAGTTATTATCCTACCCTGGAGTGCTCTGGTCACTCCTCCCCTTCCCATTCTCACAGAGTTATTATCCTGCACTGGAGTGCACTGGTCACTCCTCCCCCTTCCCATTCTCACAGAGTTATTATCCTACCCTGGAGTGCTCTGGTCACTCCCCCCCTTCCCATTCTCACAGAGTTATTACCCTACCCTGGAGTGCTCTGGTTACTCCTCCCCTTCCCATTCTCACAGAGTTATTACCCGACCCTGGAGTGCTCTGGTTACTCCTCCCCTTCCCATTCTCACAGAGTTATCATCCTACCCTGGAGTGCTCTGGTCACTCCTCCCCTTCCCATTCTCACAGAGTTATTATCCTACCCTGGAGTGCTCTGGTCACTCCTCCCCTTCTCATTCTCACAGAGTTATTACCCTACCCTGGAGTGCTCTGGTCACTCCTCCCCTTCCCATTCTCACAGAGTTATTATCCTACCCTGGAGTGCTCTGGTTACTCCTCCCCCTCCCATTCTCACAGAGTTATTATCCTACCCTGGAGTGCTCTGGTCACTCCTCCCCTTCCCATTCTCACAGAGTTATTATCCTACCCTGGAGTGCTCTGGTCACTCCTCCCCTTCCCATTCTCACAGAGTTATTATCCTACCCTGGAGTGCTCTGGTCACTCCTCCCCTTCCCATTCTCACAGAGTTATTATCCTACCCTGGAGTGCTCTGGTCACTCCTCCCCTTCCCATTCTCACAGAGTTATTATCCTACCCTGGAGTGCTCTGGTCACTCCTCCCCTTCCCATTCTCACAGAGTTATTATCCTACCCTGGAGTGCTCTGGTTACTCCCCCCTCCCATTTTCATGAAAGCTGCTCCTATAAAAGCCCTTCTTCTTCTGCACCTCTCTCTCTTGCCAGTGCTTCACTCCAGTGTTCAGACGCAGGGAAGGTTACTGCGTGAGGCGGCCATTTTCGTTACCTCCATGTGGCCCAACCTGCTTCTCTAGCACCCAACTCTGAGGTGCCAGCGCAAATAAAGATTTGTGTTTCCTCTTCGCTCCAGACTCCCTCTCTCTCTTCTCCACGGCCCGCGCACAACAACACTTATCATCAAGGGTTAAGTGTACGCTAGGTCTATAAAGTCTGAGTATAGTCATCAAAATTTAGTCCCACAAGATAAACAATTATCAGCTCTGGTAAAGATTGCTCCTGGCTGCAGAGGGTCTAAAAGTTTACCGGCTACAGAGTCACACATGTTCAGTTCCCAGGAGAAGCAGCCATGGCGGATGGATGTCTGGAGCACCTATGCTGAGATGCTTCTGATCAGGAGAAGAAGCCGCAGCAAGAGAGAGAGCGAGAGTTGTGGCTAGACTCCCCTTAAGCCTATTCAGCCTACCCACAATGCTTTGCACACCAGCACAGTTGGATCCGCCCACAGTCCACCATGTGCCTGCGCAGACCACTGCACATTTGCCACGGCTGACGTCAGCACTGTGTCGGGGCTTCTGTCCATGGTCACCAGCACATTGCGTCACCACAGCGTCTGAGTATCTACTTTATTCCTTTCATCCATTTTTGAACTAGGATCTATTTTTATTGGCTTGATTTTTTTTTTCTACTGGCGAGCTTTGGAAGAACTTTCTTAGAAACTCCCAGTTCCAGTCCTCTGTTAGGTCCCTGCTCAGCAGACCTCTTCTCCTGGGCTGAAGCTCACCTTCTTCCCATCATAACCGCCTCTCTCACAGAGCAAACATCTCTTTTATTTTGATAAGACCCAGTCTATTCTTCATTATGCATCAGACTCTGTGTCTGGCTGTCGGTGCTGAAGGTCTCACCACACTGGCTTTTCACGTCAGACCCACACAGTTTCAGCTGAAATTGCGGACAGTGTGTGCGAGTTAAGACACGTCGCGTCTCTTTGTTCCAGCAGGATTAGCTATTCCTCGATGTTACCTTTCTGCCTCTCCATTTATTCGCTCCTCTGCCAACAATTGCGTGGGATCATTTGTGAGGCTTGTTTCTGGGCCTGTCTGCTCCCACTGATCTGCTTTACTGTTAGTTGTACACGTGCCCCGGCCAGCGGGGTGTGAACAGGGGCTAGGAACCCACGAACCTGGAATGAATGGAACAGGAGACACGAGAAATGACAGCAAGACAGGATTCTGATCAAGCTGCCAAATTTTATTGTGTTTACAGGCATTATAAGTCTTTGGGGAAGGGGGAGTGCAGGAGGAGGAGGAGCAATTATCAGGGTGGAATGTCCCTTGCAACATACATAGCCAAAACTATGTCTATTAACTATAACTATGTGGTGTGTCACTTGTTTTCTGGTAAAACTATGTCTATTAAGTATAACAATGTGGTGTGTCACTTGTTTTCTGGTAAATGGCCTACCTGCGGGGAAATAGAAACTTGTCTTGAGGGCTTCCATAGTTTCAAAGCTTATCTTCTATCAAGCAGAGAAATAGCTCTTGGCATCTCCTCCCTTCGTTATAATTTAACTGAGGCAGGAAATTGGGGGTGAGGGGTAGAGACCTTAACAGCAGGTTTGGTGGGCATAACCAGAGGGGTAAAGTATTGACCCGATTCCTCCCACGGGGTGAATGCAAAACCAATCTTCCCGCATCTTATAAGGCTCTTGGTGTCTTTTGGGGAGGGGAGGCAGAGCCACGGTTTCCAGGAAAACAATTTTTGTTGCTGACACCAACCTCCATGCAAATCAGATTTGCTTCACAGGGGACTCAGAGGCAGACTATGGTCTTCCCCCTGCAGTGCTTTGCCTCACACCCCTTACCGGTGTCCTTGCCCTGCCAAGGTTGCATGTCTCGATGCATAATTCTGAGTTTTATGCCATCCGAAATGGAGGTCTGTCACCCTCAGGTTCAGCCAGGCCTTTGTCAGCCAAATCAAGTCTGTGATAATGTATTTGTAAGGGTTTTGATGCCAAGGAGTCAATCTGCCGTTTTATAAAATCAGTAATCTTATTGAAAATAAAGGGTCTTAAGGTAATCATTAACAAAAGACTAATCAAGAGTCCCATAAGGGGCTCTGTAATGACTCAAGACTATTTGTGGTGGAGTCTATAACCTGTTGTAATTTGTCAGAAAATTCATGGGAGGAATATATAGAGTGTCCTAGTGTGCCACCAGCAAGTCTAAGGGAAGCAGTCAGTGGATGTGATGAAGAAACACAGGGGAAGAAACACAGCACGTCTGGTCCTCTGGTGGTCGTCAGCACCTACTGATGAAATTTTTCTTATTCATAGAGGGTCAGCTGTGGAACAAGCAAAACTAGGAGGCAAGGACCAGGTAGAGAAGAATTGACATGAAAATATAGGATGGTGTTGTACCAAAACACAAACAGAGGAGGTGCATACACATTAGGTGAGGTTCCTTGAACATGAGGAATATTTTGAGAAAAGTGAGCAGTCAATAAACATGCAAAGATGAAGTCAGCAGTGGTAGGTCAGCATAAAGAGAAGACTTGGATAGGCTGGTGCAGTTAGCTGGAGTATATACTGCCATGGCGTCCTTTGTGGTAAGGACTTGCCAACAGGGACTCTGTGGATTTTGCAAGAGCAATAATGTCATCCACCATAATAAAAGGAAAACAAACATGGACATCCAGTGTTGAAAAAGAGAAAAAGGAAAAAATATATGTCTCTCTGACTGGAAAAGTGGGTGGCTTTGTCAATGAGATATAATAAATGGACAATTCAAATTTTTGTAAATATTAAAAAGGTTTAGTATAGTTACTTCATTGACACTTTAGCCAACTGAATACTGGGGGGTGCATTCCCCTACTTTTTTTTTTTATTAATTGAGCTTAAGGGTTTTAGTTTTTCTTGTTTGAGCTGTAGCCCACATAAATTTAGAAAAAATACCAACTGAGAAAAAAAATGTTTTTGTTTACTAAACATGGGCAGGTGAATTACATCTATCTGCCAGAGAGCATTGGCTTTTATTAATGGAGATTAATCTTAAAAGTCTGAAGAGCAGGATCTTAATTAAACAGTGCAGGAGCCAGTAAAGTGCTCTCACTATGGCAGGCCAAGCATTAAAATTTTAAGAGGATTGTAAAAAATGAGAAAAATTTTAGGATATGAGTGACTTTAGGAGTCATCACACACCCATAAATAAAAAATTTTAAATGTTTAGTTTTAAATCTTACCATATGAGCAGTCAGTTCTTCATGTGCAGATGTACCTATAATTATTTACTTAGGGAGAGAACTTGTACCAAGTTAATTGATGATCTAATGGTTAGAATTGGCTTGAGGTTTTTTCTATGATTTTAGAAGGCTCTTTATTAGAATATACCAATATGTTACAGAAAGTCAATACCTAATGTGTTGACATGATAAAATGTTTACCACTTTTTAGCATTATTTTCAACTGATCAGTTTAAGCACACTATTACAACTTGGTTTACTAAGATCTTTACTCATCACAAGGCTATCATGAGTAAGCATAGACATAAAACTCTTAATAGATTTTGCTCTTTAGAACTCTGATATGGCAACTTAAAAGGCTAAAATAAAACCTCATAGCTTAAATGTTCAAAATGATAATTTTGTTAAATCAGGATTTGCCAAAACAAATCTTTTATCAGACCAGAAGCACCATGTATTACCTTAATTTATCAAGAATAAACCTCTGACAGTGTCTTAAAACAAGCCAGATAATTTTTTACTCTCTAAAAGAACTGATTAAAGTTTGACATGTAGAATCTGTACTTTTCAGAAGCCAATTATTTGATAATAATTTTTGTAGTCTTTTTAAATAGGGGAGTTATCTCAGTAACAACTTTATCAGAAGGAGTCACCGTAAAAGCAAAAGTACCTAGCTCGTGAGTAAGATAAAAAAAATCTCTTACCAAGTTTTAAAATAAAAGTTTTAACCGGAGCATTTCTGTCTATATCAGACATAAAACTCTCGTAACTTTTTACCTAGTCTCTCTTATGTTTTAATATCTAAAGTTCTTTCTCAGGGAAAACCAGGGGCATACTTTTTGAATAAAATGTAAAAAGGTTAGCTGAAACATCTATACAGCTCTAAATTAGGCTGTCTCATATTTATTTGATAAGTTTTATCTGGAAAATTTTTTTTACATATATTATTTAAATTAAACCTCATTTATCAGAGCAAAAGCCTTTGGCATGTAAATAATTAACATAACCATTGTGTTATCTTTTATTAACCCAAGCCAGTTTTGCCTGTTTAGTTGAGAAAGTATTTTAAAACCTTTTTTTTTTGAGTCACTTAAACAATTTATGTAAAATGTTAAAATTTGTTTGTTAGGATCTTTGCTTATCACAAAGCTATCACATCCTTAGGGCAGCTATGAACAAGGGTGGGTACACAACTTAATTTATCTTTTACTTTGATTTGGATAGGTAACTTAAAAGGCTAAGATAAACCTCATAGCTGAAATGTTCAAAATAAATTTTTATTGTTAACATTTCTTTTAGATGACCATTTTACACTAAATAATTTTGTTGAATCACATCTGCTGAATAAAAATTTTTATCAGGCCAGGAATACCACATTTAACCCTTTTTTCTTGGCAAGGCCACTGCTTTACCCGGACTGGGTTATTAGAAAGCCAGTCACACATGGAATTTGTTACAAACAGTGGCAGTTGGCATTGGGGTGCTGGTAAGATTTACAATTCTCACAAGAGTGAGAGAGACTGTAGAGGCATTTTACCATGCCTAGATATCTCTGAAAATCTTTTAACTAATGAATTGATGCTGATATTAGCTATCAGAAGGACGAAACTGTCCTATATTTTACTCTGGTAAAGGTGTGCCAACTCTATGAGTCAGGATCTTTAAAACCACATTTAGCTTAACTAAATCTTATTTAAAACTTAAAACAAACTTTAGTTACTTAGGGGTTAACACACATTAATGAAAACAAGATACAGACTTAAAACAGACATTCTTGGTGAAAAGAAAATTTTTCCCTTTGAAAAGTGACTTTTGGATTTCTAACTCACAGCCACTCCACTCACCCACCCCCAGGGGTGTTTGTGGCTTAGGGGGTGATTGACTGAAGTCTTTGCCAATCTGTGGAGCAGGAGCTCTGTGCCGTGATTGGCTGCATGGATGGAACAGGCGGGCTTAGTTTACCGCCATGCATGGAGAAGTGCGGAGAAAAATCTTTGAAAGTTATTTTTCTGGGCTAAGGTACATTTTACAGTTTTAAAGAAACAAATAATTAAATTTCTATCAAAAGTGTGTACTGGTTCTCTGATTAATAGCTTTTAAGTTAAAGAGAACGTCTTGTTTGATTGATTTCATTCTTTCTTTAAAGAATAGCTTGCTAACCAGATAACATCTCACTCAGAACTGGTTTAACGCTTTCTGAGAGTAGAGGGGAAAAAGATGGATCTTTTTTTGTTGTATGCTTTACATTGGGTTGTTCTAGCTCTCCCCCGCCAAGAAAATTGGATCAGTCCTGCTAATTTCGCAGGCCTGGTTGGCCCCGCCCCAAGGAACCCCGAGAGGGTTCCAGAGTTCGAGAGGGTTCCAGAGTTCGAGAGTTGCAGAGTTCGAGAGTTGGAGAGTTGCAGAGTTAGAGAGTGCTTGGCGTAATCGCAGGGGAAAGAGGCAGCAGAGTTCTGTTTGGTGATTAGTTTGGTTTAGTTTATGAATCGTTGTTCTTGAATAAAGAAATACAGCTTCCCTGCCCAGCCATTGTCTCTGCGTCTCTGTTACCCGCCTGTGAAGCTAGCCCGGCCAGCTAGAGCCACCAAATATTAACAACATTTTTTGGCTGGCTAATTTTAAGATAATGCCAAATCAAGAGCCCACAGTTCTTTAACTAATTGTAAATGCTCTCGTTTTTTTTCTACTACTTTTCTAAGGGAATCTGTTTTTTGTGCTAGTTGCAGGGGGTCTTAAGGTTGTCAAAGAGGGTAAATCTTAACAGGAGGGCACTTAGCAGGTGCCTCAGGGGAGGGGCCTCCTGGATCAGGCATGGGAATAGAGACAGACTCACAAACAGAAGGTGGCTGGGAGTGTCCCTGTAAGATTTTTTCTCCCTCTCTCATGACTCACTGTACATCAGGACAATGTTTATAGACTTTGGGTATATCATTTACTAAATTCCAATAAGAAAAAGCCTGGACTGGACCAAAGGTCTTATAAAAATCTTTCCTGGACCAAAGGTCTCATAAAAATCTCTTAAACAGTTTCCTACTCTAGCCCATCTTTTTTCATCAATAGTCCCCTCTAAGGGAAAACACGGACAAACATCACAAAATAAAAAAAAAAAAAAATTCTTGAGATCCTTTTTCTTAACCCTTATTCCTCATGCCTTGAGGGACTCCCTGAGTCCCTTAATAAACAGATCTTGTTTACTAAATTCCTATCCCATGGTAGTGCTTACCTCGCTGCTGTGACACTCCTCCAGATGCGACTCATGGCCAGGCAGTTCCGTGGTGATCTATGTGAGCCTGTGCATTACTCTCTCGGCCGCGGTGGATCAGTGAATTTCTGATAGGCCTATCCTCTCGATCAGCGGTGTTCCTAGGTCCAGAAGGCTTCTTCGCCCCACGTTGTGCACCAGATGCCCCGGCCAGCGGGGTGTGAACAGGGGCTAGGAACCCACGAACCTGGAATGAATGGAACAGGAGACACGAGAAATGACAGCAAGACAGGATTCTGATCAAGCTGCCAAATTTTATTGTGTTTACAGGCATTATAAGTCTTTGGGGAAGGGGGAGTGCAGGAGGAGGAGGAGGAGCAATTATCAGGGTGGAATGTCCCTTGCAACATACATAGCCAAAACTATGTTTATTAATTATAACTATGTGGTGTGTCACTTGTTTTCTGGTAAAACTATGTCTATTAAGTATAACAATGTGGTGTGTCACTTGTTTTCTGGTAAATGGCCTACCTGCGGGGAAATAGAAACTTGTCTTGAGGGCTTCCATAGTTTCAAATCTTATCTTCTATCAAGCAGAGAAATGACTCTTGGCATAGATGAATATTTATTGGCATTAGAAGATGATCATGACTTCTTAGTGAAGAAGTTGTCTGTTAAGTAGCAGTACAAAAAAAGCATCGTTGTCTACATATATGTGAGTGTATGTTTAGTACATATTTGTAAGTGCACAGCCGTAATGATTATCTACAATAATATTGATGTTCTCTAACCACATATCATGATACATTCATATACAGGAATACTAATGTGCGGCAGAGAGAGGAGGGTATCCAGAAGACAACACCTGGAAGAGAAAATGACAGATATCAATGGAAAAATGGACAGATGGGAAAAATGAACATGGGCATTGACAGGTGGATCCATACTCCCAGTCTGCCTCTCTTTCCCTAGTAGGGTGGGTGTCTGGGGAAGCAGGGCTCCAGGACACATTGGTGGGGTTGTCTCTCCAGGGAAGTCTGGTCGACATCATGGTAGCATCTGGAACCTGGTGGCTGAAAAGAGAGTTAACATACAAAACCAAACAAATTGTTGAACAGTCATGGACCTAAAGGCTGGAATAGTGCAGATGAAGAGTTGGAGGGGGTCTCCATTTTGTAGATAGCTATTAGGCATATTTTAGTTGTATTCCAAACGGCCTGTGGCTATACTAGCTTTTTTTACCCCTGAGCCTCACATCTAATATACAGATGGATCCAAGTTATTGTCTGGGGAGATGATGTCATGGCTGGAAAAGGACCAGAAAGCTGGATCAGGGAAGAGAGTAGCTCCCTAATATGGGAAAGGTATATAAATATTGTTGACTGTAAACCACATCGATTTGATGTAATCTGGGACCCATATTCAGCTTGGGAGCCTGTGTGACCTCTGCATCCCTGTAGATCTGAGCTCACATTCTGTGGTCATGAGTAGGAACGTTCCAAGGTGCTCCAATATCAGGACCCATCTTCCTCAGATGTAGCATAGAGTATGTTGTCCAGCCTCCCTTCCCAGGCCTTCCTTTGACCATGGGAGTCCAGGCTGCCTCCTGCCCCAAGACACTGGCCTGCATGATGAGCCCGGAGGCCAGAGACCTGGAACCCGAGGCCACCCAGCCCCTGTGGCACTGACGGGAAGCTCGCCTCCCTCCTCCTGGAGGAAGCCTGTCCTCTGCAGGCAGTGGGGACAGACAGTTCCAGAGAGAGCTTGAAGCAGGTGCAGTGCTGGGGCCTACGGGGGCTGCAGGCATGTGTGTGTGTGTGTGTGTGTGTGTGTCAGTCTGCGCACACATTGTAATGGATGCATGTGTGCGTGTGTCCATGTGCATGTGTGTAGTTGTGTGTGCATGTGTGTGTGTCAGTCTGTGCACACATTGTAATGGGTGCATGTGCACATGTGTCCATGTGCATGTGTGTAGTGTGTGCATGTGTGTCCGTGCATGTCAGTCTGCGCACACATTGTAATGGATGCATGTGCATGTGCATCCATGTGCATGTATGTAGTTGTGTGTGCATGTGTGTCCGTGCGTGTCAGTCTGCGCATACATTGTAATGGACGCATGTGCATGTGTGTCCATGTGCATGTGTGTAGTTGTGTGTGCATGTGTGCTTGGTGAGTCAGTGCATACATATTGCCTGTGCCTGTATTATGTGCGTGTGTGTGTGTGTGTGTGTGTGTGTGTGTGTGTGTGTGTGTGTGTGAGAGATGAGGCTTCGTGTCCTGTTCTAGCTCAGGGAAAGGACGCAGGGTGTGGTTTTGCGGATGTCGGATGCTTTGCAGAGCAGACGCGTCCCCCGTCCCTGAAGGAGAGAGGAGGGCAGGAGGGCAGGCTGCAGTGCTAGCACTGGCTATTGGTCCTGGTGGTGGTGGTGGTGGCCAGGTCTGTGGCCTTTCCTGCGAGCATCAGGCCTCACCTGCTTGAGCCCAAGGACAGCCTCCCTGACCCTTCCAGGAGCAGTGGGGCTGGGCATGGGGCTGTTTCTCCATGTCCTCTCCACACACTTCCCGCGAATTCGTTCCAACCTGTGTTTTGGTTTTTCCTGAGTCGACTCCTGGGGTTTGAGGAGGAGCAGCACATCCAGGGAGCACCTCACCCTCCGTCCTCAGCCTGCCGTGGCCGAGGCTCACTGTCTTCCACGGGCGCTGCCTCCTGCACTGCCTGACCAGGGCCTCGGAGAGCTGTGTCCCCCAGACAGTGACAGGGCAGTGAAGCCCCCATGCCCTCGCCAAGAGCCCTCCACCCGGCCCTGCTTTCCTCGCCCTCCCCAGGGCCCTGCCTCCCCCATGCAGGGAGGAGGATGAATCCGTGAGGCCTCTCTGCATTTCAGTCTGCACTTGGGGCATGTGGAAATCAAGTTAAGAGAAACCAATTGAATCACCAAATTCTATCATAAGCGGGTTTCTTAGTTTTCCTTTGGAGCCCAGAGGTCTGAGCTTGGTTTGGAAGTTTGCTTGCTTGGAAAGTCCCTGTCTCACATGCAGCCCACACGCCCAGGAGACAGCAGGGCCCCAGGGTCCGGGGCGTCCAGCATGGCATGTGCCCCATTAGCCGAGGTTCCTGCAGGACTGCCGTGCACTACCATGGTGTCCACAGCAAGTCTCTCCATCCTGCCGGCTCAGGAGGCCCAGGGCGGGTGTCACAGAGCCCTGGGGTCTGCACCTCCCTGGCCTGGTGCGTGGGGCATGTCCAAGAGTGAGCGTGGCCGGGCTGTGGTGTGAGCGGCTCCGTCCAGCACTGTCTGTTCTGTGTTTTCAGCCCCTCTCTCTCTCCCCGTCCTCTCTCAATTTCTCTCTGTCCTGTCCTATAAAATGGGAAAATGGCTTCCAGGACTAGTGGGTTTGTAGTGCTGGCACTGAGCCCCAGCTATATGTTGTTTTGCTTCTGGTTCTGCTTCTGTTACATTGTTTGACGTCGTGGTCTATTTACATGATCTTTCTGTTACACTGGTTAGGTCTCACTTCCCCGCCTCTGGGAGATTTGGTTTAGCCCTTGCTACTTTCACGCTTCCCCCCCCACCACTACCCTAGGTACTTCCTGGGTTCCTGACTCTGCCGCAGGAGGAGAAAGATGGAGGAGCACATGGTGTGGTGATTAGGTGTTGGACTGTTTGCACGCTCGTGAATAAAGCTGCGTTCTCAGCTCAGCCGTGTGTTTCTGGTTGTCTGTTACCCGCCTGTGAAGCCAGCCCGGAGAAAATGACAGCTATAACCCTGGAGGAAAGAAAAAAACAAAACAAAACACAGTGTCACTGAATAGTGTGATGGGGAGTGAGTGGTGGACTGCTCGGAGAGTGTTTTTGTAATGGAGGAGCAGGCATGTGGCCCCGGAATGTTCTGTGGGTAAAGCTCAGCAGAAATCCGTCACAGTCACAAGACACAAATTTACAAAACTTAGGTGTATCTGCACGCCAGCAATGGACACTGGGAAACATGCAAAGTGACATCGTTCACGCTATTTAAAAAATTAGCTGCATAATCGGCAGAATATACGTATAATTTGTCTGCTAAAAACTACAAAATGCTGATTAAACAGCTTAAAGGAGACTTGAATTTATGTATTTCTGCACCACGTCTGTCAACACACAGTGTAATGAAGAGGTCAGTGCTCCCCACAGGGATATACAAGTCTCACAGCCTGTCAAAACCCAAACACCATTTCCATATAAGTAATTCTAAAATCGAACAGGGAGTCAAAGGGAGTAGACTGTCTGAAATCAATTTTATGAAGAGAAAAACGTGGGGGAAGCCATTTACTTGATGCGGAGACAACATGAGACAGAGGCCCACACTCTTGGCCACTGAGGTGGGGTCCCCAGAAAGGTCTCAGGTGGCGACTGTCCCCGGCTGCTACCAGCTGACCTGCATTTCTCTGAAAGAGCTCTGGGTGGTTTCACTCATAGATGCAATATAAAGAGCCTAAACTCATGGAACTGAAAAACAAAATAGTGAAATACACTACGACTTTGTGAAAAGCTATGGTGGTTCTCCTGGGGTGGGAGTGGGGTGGAGGGCACTGGGTGGGAGTGGACACAGAAGTGTGGTGGTGAGTGCCCTGTAACTTCACCCCTGCAGTCTTATGATCTGTGGTCCATTGCTAAATCAATGATAAAATTAAATAAAACACACAGACAAATACTGGTACCTGCCAAGTGCCTGTCCTCAAATACCCCCGTCCTCCTGGACTCCTCACTCCTCAGCACACTCTCAGGAGGCTCATAGTGTCTTTGCCAGGTAGACCTACTGTGAGGAGCAGCAGCCTATCCCCAAGTGTAAAAATAAAAAGAAGAGCTAAACCACTTGCTTCCGTTTAATGTATTATTCCCAAAAGAGTTCCTGCGGAATTAGCAGGAGTTTTCGTAGCTGTCAGAGATGGAGAATATTGGTAAAGGTCTAGAAGAGGGAACTTGCAACCTTGCTGTCCTTTAAAGGATCCAGATGTCCTCAGACATTATTTGTATATAGCGGTGCCACCAGTTGCTTCTGTTCTCCCTGGTCTAAGCTTTAAAGAGTCAACATATAAAAGATTCACCCAACGTATGAAGAAGACTCAGTCTGTGATTTAAATGTTTGAGACATTCAATCAATTTTCTCCCATAAAGAGAGAGACAGGTTGGGAGTACAAAACCACCTGTCAATACCCATATTAAGCAGTGAAGCAATTACAGAAGCCAGACCTTCCACCTTCTGCATCCCACAATGACGTTGGATCCATACTCCAAGAGGGATAAAAAATAGGAAAGCTATAAGGCGAGGGGATGGTATATGGAGATCTGGTGGTGGGAAGTGTGTGGGATGGTACCATGTTAATCCTACGGTTTTGTCGATGTTTCCTTCTAGTGCTCAGCTCACAGACCAGCTCAGTGTCTCCCTGTGACCAGGCGTGCACCTTCTAGTGCTCAGCTCACAGACCAGCTCAGTGTCTCCATGCACCAGGCGTGCACCTTCTAGTGCTCAGCTCACAGACCAGCTCAGTGTCTCCCTGTGACCAGGCGTGCACCTTCTAGTGCTCAGCTCACAGAGCAGCTCAGTGTCTCCCTGCACCAGGCGTGCACCTTCTAGTGCTCAGCTCACAGACCAGCTCAGTGTCTCCCTGCACCAGGCGTGCACCTTCTAGTGCTCAGCTACAGACCAGCTCAGTGTCTCCCTGTGACCAGGCGTGCACCTTCTAGTGCTCAGCTCACAGACCAGCTCAGTGTCTCCCTGTGACCAGGCGTGCACCTTCTAGTGCTCAGCTCACAGAGCAGCTCAGTGTCTCCCTGCACCAGGCGTGCACCTTCTAGTGCTCAGCTCACAGACCAGCTCAGTGTCTCCCTGCACCAGGCGTGCACCTTCTAGTGCTCAGCTACAGACCAGCTCAGTGTCTCCCTGTGACCAGGCGTGCACCTTCTAGTGCTCAGTTCACAGACCAGCTCAGTGTCTCCCTGTGACCAGGCGTGCACCTTCTAGTGCTCAGCTCACAGACCAGCTCAGTGTCTCCCTGTGACCAGGCGTGCACCTTCTAGTGCTCAGTCACAGACCAGCTCAGTGTCTCCCTGTGACCAGGCGTGCACCTTCTAGTGCTCAGCTCACAGACCAGCTCAGTGGCTCCCTGTGACCAGGCGTGCACCTTCTAGTGCTCAGCTCACAGACCAGCTCTGTCTCCCTGTGACCAGGCGTGCACCTTCTAGTGCTCAGCTACAGACCAGCTCTGTGTCTCCCTGTGACCAGGCGTGCACCTTCTAGTGCTCAGTCACAGACCAGCTCAGTGTCTCCCTGTGACCAGGCGTGCACCTTCTAGTGCTCAGCTCACAGACCAGCTCAGTGTCTCCCTGTGACCAGGCGTGCACCTTCTAGTGCTCAGCTACAGACCAGCTCTGTGTCTCCCTGTGACCAGGCGTGCACCTTCTAGTGCTCAGCTCACAGACCAGCTCTGTGTCTCCCTGCACCTGGCGTGCACCTTCTAGTGCTCAGCTCACAGACCAGCTCAGTGTCTCTCTGTGACCAGGCGTGCACCTTCTAGTGCTCAGCTCACAGACCAGCTCTGTGTCTCCCTGTGACCAGGCGTGCACCATCTAGTGCTCAGTTCACAGACCAGCTCAGTGTCTCCCTGTGACCAGGCGTGCACCTTCTAGTGCTCAGCTCACAGACCAGCTCAGTGTCTCCCTGTGACCAGGCGTGCACCTTCTAGTGCTCAGTTCACAGACCAGCTCAGTGTCTCCCTGCACCAGGCGTGCACCTTCTAGTGCTCAGCTCACAGACCAGCTCAGTGTCTCCCTGTGACCAGGCGTGCACCTTCTAGTGCTCAGCTCACAGACCAGCTCAGTGTCTCCCTGCACCAGGCATGCACCTTCTAGTGCTCAGCTCACAGACCAGCTCAGTGTCTCCCTGTGACCAGGCGTGCACCTTCTAGTGCTCAGTCACAGACCAGCTCAGTGGCTCCCTGTGACCAGGCGTGCACCTTCTAGTGCTCAGCTCACAGACCAGCTCAGTGTCTCCCTGTGACCAGGCGTGCACCTTCTAGTGCTCAGCTACAGACCAGCTCAGTGTCTCCCTGTGACCAGGCTTGCACCTTCTAGTGCTCAGCTCACAGACCAGCTCAGTGTCTCCCTGTGACCAGGCGTGCACCTTCTAGTGCTCAGTTCACAGACCAGCTCATTGTCTCCCTGTGACCAGGCGTGGACCTTCTAGTGCTCAGCTACAGACCAGCTCTGTGTCTCCCTGTGACCAGGCGTGCACCTTCTAGTGCTCAGCTCACAGACCAGCTCAGTGTCTCCCTGTGACCAGGCATGCACCTTCTAGTGCTCAGCTCACAGACCAGCTCTGTGGCTCCATGTGACCAGGCGTGCACCTTCTAGTGCTCAGTTCACAGACCAGCTCAGTGTCTCCCTGCACCAGGCGTGCACCTTCTAGTGCTCAGTTCACAGACCAACTCTGTGGCTCCCTGTGACCAGGCGTGCACCTTCTAGTGCTCAGCTACAGACCAGCTCTGTGTCTCCCTGTGACCAGGCGTGCACCTTCTAGTGCTCAGCTACAGACCAGCTCTGTGTCTCCCTGTGACCAGGCGTGCACCTTCTAGTGCTCAGTCACAGACCAGCTCAGTGTCTCCCTGTGACCAGGCGTGCACCTTCTAGTGCTCAGCTCACAGACCAGCTCTGTGTCTCCCTGTGACCAGGCGTGCACCTTCTAGTGCTCAGCTCACAGACCAGCTCAGTGTCTCCCTGTGACCAGGCGTGCACCTTCTAGTGCTCAGCTACAGACCAGCTCTGTGTCTCCCTGCACCAGGCGTGCACCTTCTAGTGCTCAGCTCACAGACCAGCTCTGTGTCTCCCTGCACCTGGCGTGCACCTTCTAGTGCTCAGCTCACAGACCAGCTCAGTGTCTCTCTGTGACCAGGCGTGCACCTTCTAGTGCTCAGCTCACAGACCAGCTCTGTGTCTCCCTGTGACCAGGCGTGCACCATCTAGTGCTCAGTTCACAGACCAGCTCAGTGTCTCCCTGTGACCAGGCGTGCACCTTATAGTGCTCAGCTCACAGACCAGCTCAGTGTCTCCCTGTGACCAGGCGTGCACCTTCTAGTGCTCAGTTCACAGACCAGCTCAGTGTCTCCCTGCACCAGGCGTGCACCTTCTAGTGCTCAGCTCACAGACCAGCTCAGTGTCTCCCTGTGACCAGGCGTGCACCTTCTAGTGCTCAGCTCACAGACCAGCTCAGTGTCTCCCTGCACCAGGCGTGCACCTTCTAGTGCTCAGCTCACAGACCAGCTCAGTGTCTCCCTGTGACCAGGCGTGCACCTTCTAGTGCTCAGTCACAGACCAGCTCAGTGGCTCCCTGTGACCAGGCGTGCACCTTCTAGTGCTCAGCTCACAGACCAGCTCAGTGTCTCCCTGTGACCAGGCGTGCACCTTCTAGTGCTCAGCTACAGACCAGCTCAGTGTCTCCCTGTGACCAGGCTTGCACCTTCTAGTGCTCAGCTCACAGACCAGCTCAGTGTCTCCCTGTGACCAGGCGTGCACCTTCTAGTGCTCAGTTCACAGACCAGCTCAGTGTCTCCCTGTGACCAGGCATGCACCTTCTAGTGCTCAGCTACAGACCAGCTCTGTGTCTCCCTGTGACCAGGCGTGCACCTTCTAGTGCTCAGCTCACAGACCAGCTCAGTGTCTCCCTGTGACCAGGCGTGCACCTTCTAGTGCTCAGCTCACAGACCAGCTCTGTGGCTCCATGTGACCAGGCGTGCACCTTCTAGTGCTCAGTTCACAGAACAGCTCAGTGTCTCCCTGCACCAGGCGTGCACCTTCTAGTGCTCAGTTCACAGACCAACTCTGTGGCTCCCTGTGACCAGGCGTGCACCTTCTAGTGCTCAGCTACAGACCAGCTCTGTGTCTCCCTGTGACCAGGCGTGCACCTTCTAGTGCTCAGCTACAGACCAGCTCTGTGTCTCCCTGTGACCAGGCGTGCACCTTCTAGTGCTCAGTCACAGACCAGCTCAGTGTCTCCCTGTGACCAGGCGTGCACCTTCTAGTGCTCAGCTCACAGACCAGCTCTGTGTCTCCCTGTGACCAGGCGTGCACCTTCTAGTGCTCAGCTCACAGACCAGCTCAGTGTCTCCCTGTGACCAGGCGTGCACCTTCTAGTGCTCAGCTACAGACCAGCTCTGTGTCTCCCTGCACCAGCGTGCACCTTCTAGTGCTCAGTCACAGACCAGCTCAGTGTCTCCCTGCACCAGGCGTGCACCTTCTAGTGCTCAGCTCACAGACCAGCTCAGTGTCTCCCTGTGACCAGGCGTGCACCTTCTAGTGCTCAGCTCACAGACCAGCTCAGTGTCTCCCTGTGACCAGGCGTGCACCTTCTAGTGCTCTGTCACAGACCAGCTCAGTGTCTCCCTGTGACCAGGCGTGCACCTTCTAGTGCTCAGCTCACAGACCAGCTCAGTGGCTCCCTGTGACCAGGCGTGCACCTTCTAGTGCTCAGCTCACAGACCAGCTCTGTCTCCCTGTGACCAGGCGTGCACCTTCTAGTGCTCAGCTACAGACCAGCTCTGTGTCTCCCTGCACCAGGCGTGCACCTTCTAGTGCTCAGCTCACCGACCAGCTCTGTGTCTCCCTGCACCTGGCGTGCACCTTCTAGTGCTCAGCTCACAGACCAGCTCAGTGTCTCTCTGTGACCAGGCGTGCACCTTCTAGTGCTCAGCTCACAGACCAGCTCTGTGTCTCCCTGTGACCAGGCGTGCACCATCTAGTGCTCAGTTCACAGACCAGCTCAGTGTCTCCCTGTGACCAGGCGTGCACCTTCTAGTGCTCAGCTCACAGACCAGCTCAGTGTCTCCCTGTGACCAGGCGTGCACCTTCTAGTGCTGAGTTCACAGACCAGCTCAGTGTCTCCCTGCACCAGGCGTGCACCTTCTAGTGCTCAGCTCACAGACCAGCTCAGTGTCTCCCTGTGACCAGGCGTGCACCTTCTAGTGCTCAACTCACAGACCAGCTCAGTGTCTCCCTGTGACCAGGCGTGCACCTTCTAGTGCTCAGTCACAGACCAGCTCTGTGTCTCCCTGTGACCAGGCGTGCACCTTCTAGTGCTCAGCTCACAGACCAGCTCAGTGTCTCCCTGTGACCAGGCGTGTACCTTCTAGTGCTCAGCTCACAGACCAGCTCAGTGTCTCCCTGTGACCAGGCGTGCACCTTCTAGTGCTCAGCTACAGACCAGCTCAGTGTCTCCCTGTGACCAGGCGTGCACCTTCTAGTGCTCAGCTACAGACCAGCTCTGTGTCTCCCTGTGACCAGGCGTGCACCTTCTAGTGCTCAGTCACAGACCAGCTCAGTGTCTCCCTGTGACCAGGCGTGCACCTTCTAGTGCTCAGCTCACAGACCAGCTCTGTGTCTCCCTGTGACCAGGCGTGCACCTTCTAGTGCTCAGCTCACAGACCAGCTCAGTGTCTCCCTGTGACCAGGCGTGCACCTTCTACTGCTCAGCTACAGACCAGCTCTGTGTCTCCCTGTGACCAGGCGTGCACCTACAAGTGCTCAGCTACAGACCAGCTCTGTGTCTCCCTGCACCAGGCGTGCACCTTCTAGTGCTCAGCTCACCGACCAGCTCTGTGTCTCCCTGCACCTGGCGTGCACCTTCTAGTGCTCAGCTCACAGACCAGCTCAGTGTCTCTCTGTGACCAGGCGTGCACCTTCTAGTGCTCAGCTCACAGACCAGCTCTGTGTCTCCCTGTGACCAGGCGTGCACCATCTAGTGCTCAGTTCACAGACCAGCTCAGTGTCTCCCAGTGACCAGGCGTGCACCTTCTAGTGCTCAGCTCACAGACCAGCTCAGTGTCTCCCTGTGACCAGGCGTGCACCTTCTAGTGCTCAGTTCACAGACCAGCTCAGTGTCTCCCTGCACCAGGCGTGCACCTTCTAGTGCTCAGCTCACAGACCAGCTCAGTGTCTCCCTGTGACCAGGCGTGCACCTTCTAGTGCTCAACTCACAGACCAGCTCAGTGTCTCCCTGTGACCAGGCGTGCACCTTCTAGTGCTCAGTCACAGACCAGCTCTGTGTCTCCCTGTGACCAGGCGTGCACCTTCTAGTGCTCAGCTCACAGACCAGCTCAGTGTCTCCCTGTGACCAGGCGTGCACCTTCTAGTGCTCAGCTCACAGACCAGCTCAGTGTCTCCCTGTGACCAGGCGTGCACCTGCTAGTGCTCAGCTACAGACCAGCTCAGTGTCTCCCTGTGACCAGGCGTGCACCTTCTAGTGCTCAGCTACAGACCAGCTCTGTGTCTCCCTGTGACCAGGCGTGCACCTTCTAGTGCTCAGCTCACAGACCAGCTCAGTGGCTCCCTGCACCAGGCGTGCACCTTCTAGTGCTCAGTTCACAGACCAGCTCAGTGTCTCCCTGTGACCAGGCGTGCACCTTCTAGTGCTCAGTCACAGACCAGCTCTGTGTCTCCCTGTGACCAGGCGTGCACCTTCTAGTGCTCAGCTCACAGACCAGCTCAGTGTCTCCCTGTGACCAGGCGTGCACCTTCTAGTGCTCAGCTACAGACCAGCTCAGTGTCTCCCTGTGACCAGGCGTGCACCTTCTAGTGCTCAGCTACAGACCAGCTCTGTGTCTCCCTGTGACCAGGCGTGCACCTTCTAGTGCTCAGCTCACAGACCAGCTCAGTGGCTCCCTGCACCAGGCGTGCACCTTCTAGTGCTCAGTTCACAGACCAGCTCAGTGTCTCCCTGTGACCAGGCGTGCACCTTCTAGTGCTCAGCTACAGACCAGCTCTGTGTCTTCCTGTGACCAGGCGTGCACCTTCTAGTGCTCAGCTCACAGACCAGCTCAGTGGCTCCCTGTGACCAGGCGTGCACCTTCTAGTGCTCAGCTCACAGACCAGCTCTGTGGCTCCCTGTGACCAGGCGTGCACCTTCTAGTGCTCAGTTCACAGACCAGCTCAGTGTCTCCCTGCACCAGGCGTGCACCTTCTAGTGCTCAGTTCACAGACCAACTCTGTGGCTCCCTGTGACCAGGCGTGCACCTTCTAGTGCTCAGCTACAGACCAGCTCTGTGTCTCCCTGTGACCAGGCGTGCACCTTCTAGTGCTCAGCTCACAGACCAGCTCAGTGTCTCCCTGTGACCAGGCGTGCACCTTCTAGTGCTCAGTTCACAGACCCGCTCATTGTCTCCCTGTGACCAGGCGTGCACCTTCTAGTGCTCAGTTCACAGACCAGCTCAGTGTCTCTCTGTGACCAGACGTGCACCTTCTAGTGCTCAGTTCACAGACCAGCTCAGTGTCTCCCTGCACCAGGCGTGCACCTTCTAGTGCTCAGTTCACAGACCAGCTCAGTGTCTCCCTGTGACCAGGCGTGCACCTTCTAGTGCTCAGCTTACAGACCAGCTCAGTGGCTCCCTGTGACCAGGCGTGCACCTTCAGTGCTCAGCTCACAGACCAGCTCAGTGTCTCCCTGTGACCAGGCGTGCACCTTCTAGTGCTCAGCTACAGACCAGCTCTGTGTCTCCCTGTGACCAGGCGTGCACCTTCTAGTGCTCAGTCACAGACCAGCTCAGTGTCTCCCTGTGACCAGGCGTGCACCTTCTAGTGCTCAGCTCACAGACCTGCTCTGTGTCTCCCTGTGACCAGGCGTGCACCTTCTAGTGCTCAGCTCACAGACCAGCTCAGTGTCTCCCTGTGACCAGGCGTGCACCTTCTAGTGCTCAGCTATAGACCAGCTCTGTGTCTCCCTGCACCAGGCGTGCACCTTCTAGTGCTCAGTCACAGACCAGCTCAGTGTCTCCCTGCACCAAGCGTGCACCTTCTAGTGCTCAGCTCACAGACCAGCTCAGTGTCTCCCTGTGACCAGGCATGCACCTTCTAGTGCTCAGCTCACAGACCAGCTCTGTGGCTCCATGTGACCAGGCGTGCACCTTCTAGTGCTCAGTTCACAGACCAGCTCAGTGTCTCCCTGCACCAGGCGTGCACCTTCTAGTGCTCAGTTCACAGACCAACTCTGTGGCTCCCTGTGACCAGGCGTGCACCTTCTAGTGCTCAGCTACAGACCAGCTCTGTGTCTCCCTGTGACCAGGCGTGCACCTTCTAGTGCTCAGCTACAGACCAGCTCTGTGTCTCCCTGTGACCAGGCGTGCACCTTCTAGTGCTCAGTCACAGACCAGCTCAGTGTCTCCCTGTGACCAGGCGTGCACCTTCTAGTGCTCAGCTCACAGACCAGCTCTGTGTCTCCCTGTGACCAGGCGTGCACCTTCTAGTGCTCAGCTCACAGACCAGCTCAGTGTCTCCCTGTGACCAGGCGTGCACCTTCTAGTGCTCAGCTACAGACCAGCTCTGTGTCTCCCTGCACCAGGCGTGCACCTTCTAGTGCTCAGCTCACAGACCAGCTCTGTGTCTCCCTGCACCTGGCGTGCACCTTCTAGTGCTCAGCTCACAGACCAGCTCAGTGTCTCTCTGTGACCAGGCGTGCACCTTCTAGTGCTCAGCTCACAGACCAGCTCTGTGTCTCCCTGTGACCAGGCGTGCACCATCTAGTGCTCAGTTCACAGACCAGCTCAGTGTCTCCCTGTGACCAGGCGTGCACCTTATAGTGCTCAGCTCACAGACCAGCTCAGTGTCTCCCTGTGACCAGGCGTGCACCTTCTAGTGCTCAGTTCACAGACCAGCTCAGTGTCTCCCTGCACCAGGCGTGCACCTTCTAGTGCTCAGCTCACAGACCAGCTCAGTGTCTCCCTGTGACCAGGCGTGCACCTTCTAGTGCTCAGCTCACAGACCAGCTCAGTGTCTCCCTGCACCAGGCGTGCACCTTCTAGTGCTCAGCTCACAGACCAGCTCAGTGTCTCCCTGTGACCAGGCGTGCACCTTCTAGTGCTCAGTCACAGACCAGCTCAGTGGCTCCCTGTGACCAGGCGTGCACCTTCTAGTGCTCAGCTCACAGACCAGCTCAGTGTCTCCCTGTGACCAGGCGTGCACCTTCTAGTGCTCAGCTACAGACCAGCTCAGTGTCTCCCTGTGACCAGGCTTGCACCTTCTAGTGCTCAGCTCACAGACCAGCTCAGTGTCTCCCTGTGACCAGGCGTGCACCTTCTAGTGCTCAGTTCACAGACCAGCTCAGTGTCTCCCTGTGACCAGGCATGCACCTTCTAGTGCTCAGCTACAGACCAGCTCTGTGTCTCCCTGTGACCAGGCGTGCACCTTCTAGTGCTCAGCTCACAGACCAGCTCAGTGTCTCCCTGTGACCAGGCGTGCACCTTCTAGTGCTCAGCTCACAGACCAGCTCTGTGGCTCCATGTGACCAGGCGTGCACCTTCTAGTGCTCAGTTCACAGAACAGCTCAGTGTCTCCCTGCACCAGGCGTGCACCTTCTAGTGCTCAGTTCACAGACCAACTCTGTGGCTCCCTGTGACCAGGCGTGCACCTTCTAGTGCTCAGCTACAGACCAGCTCTGTGTCTCCCTGTGACCAGGCGTGCACCTTCTAGTGCTCAGCTACAGACCAGCTCTGTGTCTCCCTGTGACCAGGCGTGCACCTTCTAGTGCTCAGTCACAGACCAGCTCAGTGTCTCCCTGTGACCAGGCGTGCACCTTCTAGTGCTCAGCTCACAGACCAGCTCTGTGTCTCCCTGTGACCAGGCGTGCACCTTCTAGTGCTCAGCTCACAGACCAGCTCAGTGTCTCCCTGTGACCAGGCGTGCACCTTCTAGTGCTCAGCTACAGACCAGCTCTGTGTCTCCCTGCACCAGCGTGCACCTTCTAGTGCTCAGTCACAGACCAGCTCAGTGTCTCCCTGCACCAGGCGTGCACCTTCTAGTGCTCAGCTCACAGACCAGCTCAGTGTCTCCCTGTGACCAGGCGTGCACCTTCTAGTGCTCAGCTCACAGACCAGCTCAGTGTCTCCCTGTGACCAGGCGTGCACCTTCTAGTGCTCTGTCACAGACCAGCTCAGTGTCTCTCTGTGACCAGGCGTGCACCTTCTAGTGCTCAGCTCACAGACCAGCTCAGTGGCTCCCTGTGACCAGGCGTGCACCTTCTAGTGCTCAGCTCACAGACCAGCTCTGTCTCCCTGTGACCAGGCGTGCACCTTCTAGTGCTCAGCTACAGACCAGCTCTGTGTCTCCCTGTGACCAGGCGTGCACCTACTAGTGCTCAGCTACAGACCAGCTCTGTGTCTCCCTGCACCAGGCGTGCACCTTCTAGTGCTCAGCTCACCGACCAGCTCTGTGTCTCCCTGCACCTGGCGTGCACCTTCTAGTGCTCAGCTCACAGACCAGCTCAGTGTCTCTCTGTGACCAGGCGTGCACCTTCTAGTGCTCAGCTCACAGACCAGCTCTGTGTCTCCCTGTGACCAGGCGTGCACCATCTAGTGCTCAGTTCACAGACCAGCTCAGTGTCTCCCTGTGACCAGGCGTGCACCTTCTAGTGCTCAGCTCACAGACCAGCTCAGTGTCTCCCTGTGACCAGGCGTGCACCTTCTAGTGCTGAGTTCACAGACCAGCTCAGTGTCTCCCTGCACCAGGCGTGCACCTTCTAGTGCTCAGCTCACAGACCAGCTCAGTGTCTCCCTGTGACCAGTCGTGCACCTTCTAGTGCTCAACTCACAGACCAGCTCAGTGTCTCCCTGTGACCAGGCGTGCACCTTCTAGTGCTCAGTCACAGACCAGCTCTGTGTCTCCCTGTGACCAGGCGTGCACCTTCTAGTGCTCAGCTCACAGACCAGCTCAGTGTCTCCCTGTGACCAGGCGTGTACCTTCTAGTGCTCAGCTCACAGACCAGCTCAGTGTCTCCCTGTGACCAGGCGTGCACCTTCTAGTGCTCAGCTACAGACCAGCTCAGTGTCTCCCTGTGACCAGGCGTGCACCTTCTAGTGCTCAGCTACAGACCAGCTCTGTGTCTCCCTGTGACCAGGCGTGCACCTTCTAGTGCTCAGTCACAGACCAGCTCAGTGTCTCCCTGTGACCAGGCGTGCACCTTCTAGTGCTCAGCTCACAGACCAGCTCTGTGTCTCCCTGTGACCAGGCGTGCACCTTCTAGTGCTCAGCTCACAGACCAGCTCAGTGTCTCCCTGTGACCAGGCGTGCACCTTCTACTGCTCAGCTACAGACCAGCTCTGTGTCTCCCTGTGACCAGGCGTGCACCTACAAGTGCTCAGCTACAGACCAGCTCTGTGTCTCCCTGCACCAGGCGTGCACCTTCTAGTGCTCAGCTCACCGACCAGCTCTGTGTCTCCCTGCACCTGGCGTGCACCTTCTAGTGCTCAGCTCACAGACCAGCTCAGTGTCTCTCTGTGACCAGGCGTGCACCTTCTAGTGCTCAGCTCACAGACCAGCTCTGTGTCTCCCTGTGACCAGGCGTGCACCATCTAGTGCTCAGTTCACAGACCAGCTCAGTGTCTCCCAGTGACCAGGCGTGCACCTTCTAGTGCTCAGCTCACAGACCAGCTCAGTGTCTCCCTGTGACCAGGCGTGCACCTTCTAGTGCTCAGTTCACAGACCAGCTCAGTGTCTCCCTGCACCAGGCGTGCACCTTCTAGTGCTCAGCTCACAGACCAGCTCAGTGTCTCCCTGTGACCAGGCGTGCACCTTCTAGTGCTCAACTCACAGACCAGCTCAGTGTCTCCCTGTGACCAGGCGTGCACCTTCTAGTGCTCAGTCACAGACCAGCTCTGTGTCTCCCTGTGACCAGGCGTGCACCTTCTAGTGCTCAGCTCACAGACCAGCTCAGTGTCTCCCTGTGACCAGGCGTGCACCTTCTAGTGCTCAGCTCACAGACCAGCTCAGTGTCTCCCTGTGACCAGGCGTGCACCTGCTAGTGCTCAGCTACAGACCAGCTCAGTGTCTCCCTGTGACCAGGCGTGCACCTTCTAGTGCTCAGCTACAGACCAGCTCTGTGTCTCCCTGTGACCAGGCGTGCACCTTCTAGTGCTCAGCTCACAGACCAGCTCAGTGGCTCCCTGCACCAGGCGTGCACCTTCTAGTGCTCAGTTCACAGACCAGCTCAGTGTCTCCCTGTGACCAGGCGTGCACCTTCTAGTGCTCAGTCACAGACCAGCTCTGTGTCTCCCTGTGACCAGGCGTGCACCTTCTAGTGCTCAGCTCACAGACCAGCTCAGTGTCTCCCTGTGACCAGGCGTGCACCTTCTAGTGCTCAGCTACAGACCAGCTCAGTGTCTCCCTGTGACCAGGCGTGCACCTTCTAGTGCTCAGCTACAGACCAGCTCTGTGTCTCCCTGTGACCAGGCGTGCACCTTCTAGTGCTCAGCTCACAGACCAGCTCAGTGGCTCCCTGCACCAGGCGTGCACCTTCTAGTGCTCAGTTCACAGACCAGCTCAGTGTCTCCCTGTGACCAGGCGTGCACCTTCTAGTGCTCAGCTACAGACCAGCTCTGTGTCTCCCTGTGACCAGGCGTGCACCTTCTAGTGCTCAGCTCACAGACCAGCTCAGTGGCTCCCTGTGACCAGGCGTGCACCTTCTAGTGCTCAGCTCACAGACCAGCTCTGTGGCTCCCTGTGACCAGGCGTGCACCTTCTAGTGCTCAGTTCACAGACCAGCTCAGTGTCTCCCTGCACCAGGCGTGCACCTTCTAGTGCTCAGTTCACAGACCAACTCTGTGGCTCCCTGTGACCAGGCGTGCACCTTCTAGTGCTCAGCTACAGACCAGCTCTGTGTCTCCCTGTGACCAGGCGTGCACCTTCTAGTGCTCAGCTCACAGACCAGCTCAGTGTCTCCCTGTGACCAGGCGTGCACCTTCTAGTGCTCAGTTCACAGACCCGCTCATTGTCTCCCTGTGACCAGGCGTGCACCTTCTAGTGCTCAGTTCACAGACCAGCTCAGTGTCTCTCTGTGACCAGGCGTGCACCTTCTAGTGCTCAGTTCACAGACCAGCTCAGTGTCTCCCTGCACCAGGCGTGCACCTTCTAGTGCTCAGTTCACAGACCAGCTCAGTGTCTCCCTGTGACCAGGCGTGCACCTTCTAGTGCTCAGCTTACAGACCAGCTCAGTGGCTCCCTGTGACCAGGCGTGCACCTTCTAGTGCTCAGCTCACAGACCAGCTCAGTGTCTCCCTGTGACCAGGCGTGCACCTTCTAGTGCTCAGCTACAGACCAGCTCTGTGTCTCCCTGTGACCAGGCGTGCACCTTCTAGTGCTCAGTCACAGACCAGCTCAGTGTCTCCCTGTGACCAGGCGTGCACCTTCTAGTGCTCAGCTCACAGACCTGCTCTGTGTCTCCCTGTGACCAGGCGTGCACCTTCTAGTGCTCAGCTCACAGACCAGCTCAGTGTCTCCCTGTGACCAGGCGTGCACCTTCTAGTGCTCAGCTATAGACCAGCTCTGTGTCTCCCTGCACCAGGCGTGCACCTTCTAGTGCTCAGTCACAGACCAGCTCAGTGTCTCCCTGCACCAGGCGTGCACCTTCTAGTGCTCAGCTCACAGACCAGCTCAGTGTCTCCCTGTGACCAGGCGTGCACCTTCTAGTGCTCAGCTCACAGACCAGCTCAGTGTCTCTCTGTGACCAGGCGTGCAACTTCTAGTGCTCAGCTCACAGACCAGCTCTGTGTCTCCCTGTGACCAAGCGTGCACCATCTAGTGCTCAGTTCACAGACCAGCTCAGTGTCTCCCTGTGACCAGGCGTGCACCTTCTAGTGCTCAGCTCACAGACCAGCTCAGTGTCTCCCTGTGACCAGGCGTGCACCTTCTAGTGCTCAGTTCACAGACCAGCTCAGTGTCTCCCTGCACCAGGCGTTCACCTTCTAGTGCTCAGCTCACAGACCAGCTCAGTGTCTCCCTGTGACCAGGCGTGCACCTTCTAGTGCTCAGCTCACAGACCAGCTCAGTGTCTCCCTGTGACCAGGCGTGCACCTTCTAGTGCTCAGTCACAGACCAGCTCAGTGTCTCCCTGTGACCAGGCGTGCACCTTCTAGTGCTCAGTCACAGACCAGCTCAGTGGCTCCCTGTGACCAGGCGTGCACCTTCTAGTGCTCAGCTCACAGACCAGCTCAGTGTCTCCCTGTGACCAGGCGTGCACCTTCTAGTGCTCAGCTCACAGACCAGCTCAGTGTCTCCCTGTGACCAGGCGTGCACCTTCTAGTGCTCAGCTACAGACCAGCTCAGTGTCTCCCTGTGACCAGGCTTGCACCTTCTAGTGCTCAGCTCACAGACCAGCTCAGTGTCTCCTTGTGACCAGGCGTGCACCTTCTAGTGCTCAGCTCACAGACCAGCTCAGTGGCTCCCTGTGACCAGGCGTGCACCTTCTAGTGCTCAGCTCACAGACCAGCTCTGTCTCCCTGTGACCAGGCGTGCACCTTCTAGTGCTCAGCTACAGACCAGCTCTGTGTCTCCCTGTGACCAGGCGTGCACCTTCTAGTGCTCAGTCACAGACCAGCTCAGTGTCTCCCTGTGACCAGGCGTGCACCTTCTAGTGCTCAGCTCACAGACCAGCTCAGTGTCTCCCTGTGACCAGGCGTGCACCTTCTAGTGCTCAGCTACAGACCAGCTCTGTGTCTCCCTGCACCAGGCGTGCACCTTCTAGTGCTCAGCTCACAGACCAGCTCTGTGTCTCCCTGCACCTGGCGTGCACCTTCTAGTGCTCAGCTCACAGACCAGCTCAGTGTCTCTCTGTGACCAGGCGTGCACCTTCTAGTGCTCAGCTCACAGACCAGCTCTGTGTCTCCCTGTGACCAGGCGTGCACCATCTAGTGCTCAGTTCACAGACCAGCTCAGTGTCTCCCTGTGACCAGGCGTGCACCTTCTAGTGCTCAGTTCACAGACCAGCTCAGTGTCTCCCTGTGACCAGGCGTGGACCTTCTAGTGCTCAGCTACAGACCAGCTCTGTGTCTCCCTGTGACCAGGCGTGCACCTTCTAGTGCTCAGCTCACAGACCATCTCAGTGTCTCCCTGTGACCAGGCATGCACCTTCTAGTGCTCAGCTCACAGACCAGCTCTGTGGCTCCATGTGACCAGGCGTGCACCTTCTAGTGCTCAGTTCACAGACCAGCTCAGTGTCTCCCTGCACCAGGCGTGCAACTTCTAGTGCTCAGTTCACAGACCAACTCTGTGGCTCCCTATGACCAGGCGTGCACCTTCTAGTGCTCAGCTACAGACCAGCTCTGTGTCTCCCTGTGACCAGGCGTGCACCTTCTAGTGCTCAGCTCACAGACCAGCTCTGTGTCTCCCTGTGACCAGGCGTGCACCTTCTAGTGCTCAGCTACAGACCAGCTCTGTGTCTCCCTGCACCAGGCGTGCACCTTCTAGTGCTCAGCTCACAGACCAGCTCTGTGTCTCCCTGCACCTGGCGTGCACCTTCTAGTGCTCAGCTCACAGACCAGCTCAGTGTCTCTCTGTGACCAGGCGTGCACCTTCTAGTGCTCAGCTCACAGACCAGCTCTGTGTCTCCCTGTGACCAGGCGTGCACCATCTAGTGCTCAGTTCACAGACCAGCTCAGTGTCTCCCTGTGACCAGGCGTGCACCTTATAGTGCTCAGCTCACAGACCAGCTCAGTGTCTCCCTGTGACCAGGCGTGCACCTTCTAGTGCTCAGTTCACAGACCAGCTCAGTGTCTCCCTGCACCAGGCGTGCACCTTCTAGTGCTCAGCTCACAGACCAGCTCAGTGTCTCCCTGTGACCAGGCGTGCACCTTCTAGTGCTCAACTCACAGACCAGCTCAGTGTCTCCCTGCACCAGGCGTGCACCTTCTAGTGCTCAGCTCACAGACCAGCTCAGTGTCTCCCTGTGACCAGGCGTGCACCTTCTAGTGCTCAGTCACAGACCAGCTCAGTGGCTCCCTGTGACCAGGCGTGCACCTTCTAGTGCTCAGCTCACAGACCAGCTCAGTGTCTCCCTGTGACCAGGCGTGCACCTTCTAGTGCTCAGCTACAGACCAGCTCAGTGTCTCCCTGTGACCAGGCTTGCACCTTCTAGTGCTCAGCTCACAGACCAGCTCAGTGTCTCCCTGTGACCAGGCGTGCACCTTCTAGTGCTCAGTTCACAGACCAGCTCAGTGTCTCCCTGTGACCAGGCATGCACCTTCTAGTGCTCAGCTACAGACCAGCTCTGTGTCTCCCTGTGACCAGGCGTGCACCTTCTAGTGCTCAGCTCACAGACCAGCTCAGTGTCTCCCTGTGACCAGGCGTGCACCTTCTAGTGCTCAGCTCACAGACCAGCTCTGTGGCTCCATGTGACCAGGCGTGCACCTTCTAGTGCTCAGTTCACAGAACAGCTCAGTGTCTCCCTGCACCAGGCGTGCACCTTCTAGTGCTCAGTTCACAGACCAACTCTGTGGCTCCCTGTGACCAGGCGTGCACCTTCAAGTGCTCAGCTACAGACCAGCTCTGTGTCTCCCTGTGACCAGGCGTGCACCTTCTAGTGCTCAGCTACAGACCAGCTCTGTGTCTCCCTGTGACCAGGCGTGCACCTTCTAGTGCTCAGTCACAGACCAGCTCAGTGTCTCCCTGTGACCAGGCGTGCACCTTCTAGTGCTCAGCTCACAGACCAGCTCTGTGTCTCCCTGTGACCAGGCGTGCACCTTCTAGTGCTCAGCTCACAGACCAGCTCAGTGTCTCCCTGTGACCAGGCGTGCACCTTCTAGTGCTCAGCTACAGACCAGCTCTGTGTCTCCCTGCACCAGCGTGCACCTTCTAGTGCTCAGTCACAGACCAGCTCAGTGTCTCCCTGCACCAGGCGTGCACCTTCTAGTGCTCAGCTCACAGACCAGCTCAGTGTCTCCCTGTGACCAGGCGTGCACCTTCTAGTGCTCAGCTCACAGACCAGCTCAGTGTCTCCCTGTGACCAGGCGTGCACCTTCTAGTGCTCTGTCACAGACCAGCTCAGTGTCTCCCTGTGACCAGGCGTGCACCTTCTAGTGCTCAGCTCACAGACCAGCTCAGTGGCTCCCTGTGACCAGGCGTGCACCTTCTAGTGCTCAGCTCACAGACCAGCTCTGTCTCCCTGTGACCAGGCGTGCACCTTCTAGTGCTCAGCTCACCGACCAGCTCTGTGTCTCCCTGCACCTGGCGTGCACCTTCTAGTGCTCAGCTCACAGACCAGCTCAGTGTCTCTCTGTGACCAGGCGTGCACCTTCTAGTGCTCAGCTCACAGACCAGCTCTGTGTCTCCCTGTGACCAGGCGTGCACCATCTAGTGCTCAGTTCACAGACCAGCTCAGTGTCTCCCTGTGACCAGGCGTGCACCTTCTAGTGCTCAGCTCACAGACCAGCTCAGTGTCTCCCTGTGACCAGGCGTGCACCTTCTAGTGCTGAGTTCACAGACCAGCTCAGTGTCTCCCTGCACCAGGCGTGCACCTTCTAGTGCTCAGCTCACAGACCAGCTCAGTGTCTCCCTGTGACCAGGCGTGCACCTTCTAGTGCTCAACTCACAGACCAGCTCAGTGTCTCCCTGTGACCAGGCGTGCACCTTCTAGTGCTCAGTCACAGACCAGCTCTGTGTCTCCCTGTGACCAGGCGTGCACCTTCTAGTGCTCAGCTCACAGACCAGCTCAGTGTCTCCCTGTGACCAGGCGTGTACCTTCTAGTGCTCAGCTCACAGACCAGCTCAGTGTCTCCCTGTGACCAGGCGTGCACCTTCTAGTGCTCAGCTACAGACCAGCTCAGTGTCTCCCTGTGACCAGGCGTGCACCTTCTAGTGCTCAGCTACAGACCAGCTCTGTGTCTCCCTGTGACCAGGCGTGCACCTTCTAGTGCTCAGTCACAGACCAGCTCAGTGTCTCCCTGTGACCAGGCGTGCACCTTCTAGTGCTCAGCTCACAGATCAGCTCTGTGTCTCCCTGTGACCAGGCGTGCACCTTCTAGTGCTCAGCTCACAGACCAGCTCAGTGTCTCCCTGTGACCAGGCGTGCACCTTCTAGTGCTCAGCTACAGACCAGCTCTGTGTCTCCCTGTGACCAGGCGTGCACCTACAAGTGCTCAGCTACAGACCAGCTCTGTGTCTCCCTGCACCAGGCGTGCACCTTCTAGTGCTCAGCTCACCGACCAGCTCTGTGTCTCCCTGCACCTGGCGTGCACCTTCTAGTGCTCAGCTCACAGACCAGCTCAGTGTCTCTCTGTGACCAGGCGTGCACCTTCTAGTGCTCAGCTCACAGACCAGCTCTGTGTCTCCCGGTGACCAGGCGTGCACCATCTAGTGCTCAGTTCACAGACCAGCTCAGTGTCTCCCAGTGACCAGGCGTGCACCTTCTAGTGCTCAGCTCACAGACCAGCTCAGTGTCTCCCTGTGACCAGGCGTGCACCTTCTAGTGCTCAGTTCACAGACCAGCTCAGTGTCTCCCTGCACCAGGCGTGCACCTTCTAGTGCTCAGCTCACAGACCAGCTCAGTGTCTCCCTGTGACCAGGCGTGCACCTTCTAGTGCTCAACTCACAGACCAGCTCAGTGTCTCCCTGTGACCAGGCGTGCACCTTCTAGTGCTCAGTCACAGACCAGCTCTGTGTCTCCCTGTGACCAGGCGTGCACCTTCTAGTGCTCAGTCACAGACCAGCTCAGTGTCTCCCTGTGACCAGGCGTGCACCTTCTAGTGCTCAGCTCACAGACCTGCTCTGTGTCTCCCTGTGACCAGGCGTGCACCTTCTAGTGCTCAGCTCACAGACCAGCTCAGTGTCTCCCTGTGACCAGGCGTGCACCTTCTAGTGCTCAGCTACAGACCAGCTCTGTGTCTCCCTGCACCAGGCGTGCACCTTCTAGTGCTCAGTCACAGACCAGCTCAGTGTCTCCCTGCACCAGGCGTGCACCTTCTAGTGCTCAGCTCACAGACCAGCTCAGTGTCTCCCTGTGACCAGGCGTGCACCTTCTAGTGCTCAGCTCACAGACCAGCTCAGTGTCTCTCTGTGACCAGGCGTGCACCTTCTAGTGCTCAGCTCACAGACCAGCTCTGTGTCTCCCTGTGACCAGGCGTGCACCATCTAGTGCTCAGTTCACAGACCAGCTCAGTGTCTCCCTGTGACCAGGCGTGCACCTTCTAGTGCTCAGCTCACAGACCAGCTCAGTGTCTCCCTGTGACCAGGCGTGCACCTTCTAGTGCTCAGTTCACAGACCAGCTCAGTGTTTCCCTGCACCAGGCGTTCACCTTCTAGTGCTCAGCTCACAGACCAGCTCAGTGTCTCCCTGTGACCAGGCGTGCACCTTCTAGTGCTCAGCTCACAGACCAGCTCAGTGTCTCCCTGTGACGAGGCGTGCACCTTCTAGTGCTCAGTCACAGACCAGCTCAGTGGCTCCCTGTGACCAGGCGTGCACCTTCTAGTGCTCAGTCACAGACCAGCTCAGTGGCTCCCTGTGACCAGGCGTGCACCTTCTAGTGCTCAGCTCACAGACCAGCTCAGTGTCTCCCTGTGACCAGGCGTGCACCTTCTAGTGCTCAGCTCACAGACCAGCTCAGTGTCTCCCTGTGACCAGGCGTGCACCTTCTAGTGCTCAGCTACAGACCAGCTCAGTGTCTCCCTGTGACCAGGCTTGCACCTTCTAGTGCTCAGCTCACAGACCAGCTCAGTGTCTCCCTGTGACCAGGCGTGCACCTTCTAGTGCTCAGTTCACAGACCAGCTCAGTGTCTCCCTGTGACCAGGCGTGCACCTTCTAGTGCTCAGCTACAGACCAGCTCTGTGTCTCCCTGTGACCAGGCGTGCACCTTCTAGTGCTCAGCTCACAGACCAGCTCAGTGTCTCCCTGTGACCAGGCGTGCACCTTCTAGTGCTCAGCTCACAGACCAGCTCTGTGGCTCCATGTGACCAGGCGTGCACCTTCTAGTGCTCAGTTCACAGACCAGCTCAGTGTCTCCCTGCACCAGGCGTGCACCTTCTAGTGCTCAGTTCACAGACCAACTCTGTGGCTCCCTGTGACCAGGCGTGCACCTTCTAGTGCTCAGCTACAGACCAGCTCTGTGTCTCCCTGTGACCAGGCGTGCACCTTCTAGTGCTCAGCTACAGACCAGCTCTGTGTCTCCCTGTGACCAGGCGTGCACCTTCTAGTGCTCAGTCACAGACCAGCTCAGTGTCTCCCTGTGACCAGGCGTGCACCTTCTAGTGCTCAGCTCACAGACCAGCTCTGTGTCTCCCTGTGACCAGGCGTGCACCTTCTAGTGCTCAGCTCACAGACCAGCTCAGTGTCTCCCTGTGACCAGGCGTGCACCTTCTAGTGCTCAGCTACAGACCAGCTCTGTGTCTCCCTGCACCAGCGTGCACCTTCTAGTGCTCAGTCACAGACCAGCTCAGTGTCTCCCTGCACCAGGCATGCACCTTCTAGTGCTCAGCTCACAGACCAGCTCAGTGTCTCCCTGTGACCAGGCGTGCACCTTCTAGTGCTCAGCTCACAGACCAGCTCAGTGTCTCCCTGTGACCAGGCGTGCACCTTCTAGTGCTCAGCTCACAGACCAGCTCAGTGTCTCCCTGTGACCAGGCGTGCACCTTCTAGTGCTCAGCTACAGACCAGCTCAGTGTCTCCCTGTGACCAGGCGTGCACCTTCTAGTGCTCAGCTACAGACCAGCTCTGTGTCTCCCTGTGACCAGGCGTGCACCTTCTAGTGCTCAGCTCACAGACCAGCTCAGTGGCTCCTTGCACCAGGCGTGCACCTTCTAGTGCTCAGTTCACAGACCAGCTCAGTGTCTCCCTGTGACCAGGCGTGCACCTTCTAGTGCTCAGTCACAGACCAGCTCTGTGTCTCCCTGTGACCAGGCGTGCACCTTCTAGTGCTCAGCTCACAGACCAGCTCAGTGTCTCCCTGTGACCAGGCGTGCACCTTCTAGTGCTCAGCTACAGACCAGCTCAGTGTCTCCCTGTGACCAGGCGTGCACCTTCTAGTGCTCAGCTACAGACCAGCTCTGTGTCTCCCTGTGACCAGGCGTGCACCTTCTAGTGCTCAGCTCACAGACCAGCTCAGTGGCTCCCTGCACCAGGCGTGCACCTTCTAGTGCTCAGTTCACAGACCAGCTCAGTGTCTCCCTGTGACCAGGCGTGCACCTTCTAGTGCTCAGCTACAGACCAGCTCTGTGTCTCCCTGTGACCAGGCGTGCACCTTCTAGTGCTCAGCTCACAGACCAGCTCAGTGGCTCCCTGTGACCAGGCGTGCACCTTCTAGTGCTCAGCTCACAGACCAGCTCTGTGGCTCCCTGTGACCAGGCGTGCACCTTCTAGTGCTCAGTTCACAGACCAGCTCAGTGTCTCCCTGCACCAGGCGTGCACCTTCTAGTGCTCAGTTCACAGACCAACTCTGTGGCTCCCTGTGACCAGGCGTGCACCTTCTAGTGCTCAGCTACAGACCAGCTCTGTGTCTCCCTGTGACCAGGCGTGCACCTTCTAGTGCTCAGCTCACAGACCAGCTCAGTGTCTCCCTGTGACCAGGCGTGCACCTTCTAGTGCTCAGTTCACAGACCCGCTCATTGTCTCCCTGTGACCAGGCGTGCACCTTCTAGTGCTCAGTTCACAGACCAGCTCAGTGTCTCCCTGCACCAGGCGTGCACCTTCTAGTGCTCAGTTCACAGACCAGCTCAGTGTCTCCCTGCACCAGGCGTGCACCTTCTAGTGCTCAGTTCACAGACCAGCTCAGTGTCTCCCTGTGACCAGGCGTGCACCTTCTAGTGCTCAGCTTACAGACCAGCTCAGTGGCTCCCTGTGACCAGGCGTGCACCTTCTAGTGCTCAGCTCACAGACCAGCTCAGTGTCTCCCTGTGACCAGGCGTGCACCTTCTAGTGCTCAGCTACAGACCAGCTCTGTGTCTCCCTGTGACCAGGCGTGCACCTTCTAGTGCTCAGCTCACAGACCTGCTCTGTGTCTCCCTGTGACCAGGCGTGCACCTTCTAGTGCTCAGCTCACAGACCAGCTCAGTGTCTCCCTGTGACCAGGCGTGCACCTTCTAGTGCTCAGCTACAGACCAGCTCTGTGTCTCCCTGTGACCAGGCGTGCACCTTCTAGTGCTCAGCTCACAGACCTGCTCTGTGTCTCCCTGTGACCAGGCGTGCACCTTCTAGTGCTCAGCTCACAGACCAGCTCAGTGTCTCCCTGTGACCAGGCGTGCACCTTCTAGTGCTCAGCTACAGACCAGCTCTGTGTCTCCCTGCACCAGGCGTGCACCTTCTAGTGCTCAGTCACAGACCAGCTCAGTGTCTCCCTGCACCAGGCGTGCACTTTCTAGTGCTCAGCTCACAGACCAGCTCAGTGTCTCCCTGTGACCAGGCGTGCACCTTCTAGTGCTCAGCTCACAGACCAGCTCAGTGTCTCTCTGTGACCAGGCGTGCACCTTCTAGTGCTCAGCTCACAGACCAGCTCTGTGTCTCCCTGTGACCAGGCGTGCACCATCTAGTGCTCAGTTCACAGACCAGCTCAGTGGCTCCCTGTGACCAGGCGTGCACCTTCTAGTGCTCAGCTACAGACCAGCTCTGTGTCTCCCTGTGACCAGGCGTGCACCTTCTAGTGCTCAGTTCACAGACCAGCTCAGTGTTTCCCTGCACCAGGCGTGCACCTTCTAGTGCTCAGCTCACAGACCAGCTCAGTGTCTCCCTGTGACCAGGCGTGCACCTTCTAGTGCTCAGCTACAGACCAGCTCTGTGTCTCCCTGCACCAGCGTGCACCTTCTAGTGCTCAGTCACAGACCAGCTCAGTGTCTCCCTGCACCAGGCATGCACCTTCTAGTGCTCAGCTCACAGACCAGCTCAGTGTCTCCCTGTGACCAGGCGTGCACCTTCTAGTGCTCAGCTCACAGACCAGCTCAGTGTCTCCCTGTGACCAGGCGTGCACCTTCTAGTGCTCAGCTCACAGACCAGCTCAGTGTCTCCCTTTGACCAGGCGTGCACCTTCTAGTGCTCAGCTACAGACCAGCTCAGTGTCTCCCTGTGACCAGGCGTGCACCTTCTAGTGCTCAGCTACAGACCAGCTCTGTGTCTCCCTGTGACCAGGCGTGCACCTTCTAGTGCTCAGCTCACAGACCAGCTCAGTGGCTCCTTGCACCAGGCGTGCACCTTCTAGTGCTCAGTTCACAGACCAGCTCAGTGTCTCCCTGTGACCAGGCGTGCACCTTCTAGTGCTCAGTCACAGACCAGCTCTGTGTCTCCCTGTGACCAGGCGTGCACCTTCTAGTGCTCAGCTCACAGACCAGCTCAGTGTCTCCCTGTGACCAGGCGTGCACCTTCTAGTGCTCAGCTACAGACCAGCTCAGTGTCTCCCTGTGACCAGGCGTGCACCTTCTAGTGCTCAGCTACAGACCAGCTCTGTGTCTCCCTGTGACCAGGCGTGCACCTTCTAGTGCTCAGCTCACAGACCAGCTCAGTGGCTCCCTGCACCAGGCGTGCACCTTCTAGTGCTCAGTTCACAGACCAGCTCAGTGTCTCCCTGTGACCAGGCGTGCACCTTCTAGTGCTCAGCTACAGACCAGCTCTGTGTCTCCCTGTGACCAGGCGTGCACCTTCTAGTGCTCAGCTCACAGACCAGCTCAGTGGCTCCCTGTGACCAGGCGTGCACCTTCTAGTGCTCAGCTCACAGACCAGCTCTGTGGCTCCCTGTGACCAGGCGTGCACCTTCTAGTGCTCAGTTCACAGACCAGCTCAGTGTCTCCCTGCACCAGGCGTGCACCTTCTAGTGCTCAGTTCACAGACCAACTCTGTGGCTCCCTGTGACCAGGCGTGCACCTTCTAGTGCTCAGCTACAGACCAGCTCTGTGTCTCCCTGTGACCAGGCGTGCACCTTCTAGTGCTCAGCTCACAGACCAGCTCAGTGTCTCCCTGTGACCAGGCGTGCACCTTCTAGTGCTCAGTTCACAGACCCGCTCATTGTCTCCCTGTGACCAGGCGTGCACCTTCTAGTGCTCAGTTCACAGACCAGCTCAGTGTCTCCCTGCACCAGGCGTGCACCTTCTAGTGCTCAGTTCACAGACCAGCTCAGTGTCTCCCTGCACCAGGCGTGCACCTTCTAGTGCTCAGTTCACAGACCAGCTCAGTGTCTCCCTGTGACCAGGCGTGCACCTTCTAGTGCTCAGCTTACAGACCAGCTCAGTGGCTCCCTGTGACCAGGCGTGCACCTTCTAGTGCTCAGCTCACAGACCAGCTCAGTGTCTCCCTGTGACCAGGCGTGCACCTTCTAGTGCTCAGCTACAGACCAGCTCTGTGTCTCCCTGTGACCAGGCGTGCACCTTCTAGTGCTCAGTCACAGACCAGCTCAGTGTCTCCCTGTGACCAGGCATGCACCTTCTAGTGCTCAGCTCACAGACCTGCTCTGTGTCTCCCTGTGACCAGGCGTGCACCTTCTAGTGCTCAGCTCACAGACCAGCTCAGTGTCTCCCTGTGACCAGGCGTGCACCTTCTAGTGCTCAGCTACAGACCAGCTCTGTGTCTCCCTGCACCAGGCGTGCACCTTCTAGTGCTCAGTCACAGACCAGCTCAGTGTCTCCCTGCACCAGGCGTGCACTTTCTAGTGCTCAGCTCACAGACCAGCTCAGTGTCTCCCTGTGACCAGGCGTGCACCTTCTAGTGCTCAGCTCACAGACCAGCTCAGTGTCTCTCTGTGACCAGGCGTGCACCTTCTAGTGCTCAGCTCACAGACCAGCTCTGTGTCTCCCTGTGACCAGGCGTGCACCATCTAGTGCTCAGTTCACAGACCAGCTCAGTGGCTCCCTGTGACCAGGCGTGCACCTTCTAGTGCTCAGCTCACAGACCAGCTCAGTGTCTCCCTGTGACCAGGCGTGCACCTTCTAGTGCTCAGTTCACAGACCAGCTCAGTGTTTCCCTGCACCAGGCGTGCACCTTCTAGTGCTCAGCTCACAGACCAGCTCAGTGTCTCCCTGTGACCAGGCGTGCACCTTCTAGTGCTCAGCTCACAGACCAGCTCAGTGTCTCCCTGTGACCAGGCGTGCACCTTCTAGTGCTCAGTCACAGACCAGCTCAGTGGCTCCCTGTGACCAGGCGTGCACCTTCTAGTGCTCAGCTCACAGACCAGCTCAGTGTCTCCCTGTGACCAGGCGTGCACCTTCTAGTGCTCAGCTCACAGACCAGCTCAGTGTCTCCCTGTGACCAGGCGTGCACCTTCTAGTGCTCAGCTACAGACCAGCTCAGTGTCTCCCTGTGACCAGGCTTGCACCTTCTAGTGCTCAGCTCACAGACCAGCTCAGTGTCTCCCTGTGACCAGGCGTGCACCTTCTAGTGCTCAGTTCACAGACC
>NC_080170.1:800984-810984 GCF_950295315.1 Erinaceus europaeus
GTCTGTCCTTACACGTCAGCACTGGGAGACAAAGTGGGGCTCAGACATGTGGGTCCCTGTCTACTCAGCCTCTCCTGGGCTGTCTGTCCTTACACCTCAGTACCAGGAGACAACGTCGGGCTCAGACATGTGGGCTCCTGTCTACTCAGCCTCTCCTGGGCTGTCTGTCCTTACACGTCAGTACCAGGAGACAAAGTGGGGCTCAGACATGTGGGTCCCTGTCTACTCAGCCTCTCCTGGGCTGTCTGTCCTTACACCTCAGTACCAGGAGATAAAGTCGGGCTCAGACATGTGGGCTCCTGTCTACTCAGCCTCTCCTGGGCTGTCTGTCCTTACACCTCAGTACCAGGAGACAACGTCGGGCTCAGACATGTGGGTCCCTGTCTACTCAGCCTCTCCTGGGCTGTCTGTCCTTACACGTCAGCACCAGGAGACAACGTCGGGCTCAGACATGCACAGCACCAACACTGAGTGACATTCCCCGGGCCAGTTTTATCATCCTTTCATTTTAGAGAGAAGAAAAGATCAAGAGGGTGAGTGACAGCCGCGCTGCCCCAGCACCCATGATGCTACTGTGTGGTGCTGACACTAGAACCCAGCCTCTAGCCTCTCACAGTGACAGTGTAAGGCGCATGATATACCAGCTGAGCTGTCTCCCAGCCTCCTCAGGGACCTTTAAAAACTAATCTCAGGGGGGTCGCGTGGTAGTGCAGCAGGTTAAGCTCACGTGGCACAAAGTGCAAGGGCCGGCAAAAGGATCCCGGTTCAAGCCCCCGGCTCCCCACCTGCAGGGGAGTCGCTTCACAGGTGGTGAAGCAGGTGTCTACCTTTCTCTCCCCCTCTGTCTTCCCCTCCTCTCTCCATTTCTCTCTGTCCTATCCAACAACAAACGACATCAACAATAACAATAATAACCACAACAAGGGCAACAAAAGAGGGAAAAATGGCCTCCAGGAGTAGTGGATTCATGGTGCGGGCACCGAGCCCCAGTAATAACGCTGGAGACAAAAAAAAAAAAAAAAAAAAAAAGAACTAATCTCAGGACTGGGCAGTGGGACATGCTGTTGAACACACATGCTACAGTGCACTAGGACCCAGGTTCAGGCCCCCAGCCCCCACCTGCAGGGAAACTTCACAAGTGGTGAAGCGGGGCTGCAGGTTTCTCCCTCTCTCTCTCTCTCTCTCTCTCTCTCTCTCTCTCTCCCTCTCTCCCTCTCTCCTCTTCCTCTCTATTTCCCTTTTCCTCTCAAAGTCACTGTCTAATGAATAAACGCATAAATAAAATATTTATTTTAAAAAAGAACTAATCAGGGACCCCGGCATTGGCACACAGGATTAAGCACACATAGTACAAAGCACAAGGACCTGCACAAGGATCCCAGTTCAAGCCCCCGGCTCCCCACCTACAACTCTCAACCTTTATGAATAAAAGGCCACCAGGAATGGCGGAGTGGTGCAGGCACTGGGCGCCAGCAATAACCATGCGGGAAAGTAAGTTTATGAAGTGAATTAGGTCTAGGTGGTGAGTCACCTGGCAGAGCGCACATGTTACCAAGGGCGAGGGCCTCGGTGCAAACTCCCTGTCCCCCCTGCAGGAGAGGAGGTCTCACAGGTGGTGGAGCAGTGCTGCTGGCGTCTCTGCTCCCTCCTTCCTTATTTATCTTTCACCTCCTATCTAAAAGCGAGAAAATAAAATGGGGACCAGAAATAGTGCAGTCATGCAGACACTGAGCCCTACTGATGACCCTGGTGGAAAAAAAAAAGAAGTTGATTAAAACTACCTGTGATTGTCAAGTAGAATACAGGCTATTCAATCAAATCTTAATTCAGAAAACAAATTCTTTACTGATAAGAAGTGTGTCCCAAATAGGGCATGTTCACCTAAAATTCAAATTTAGCTGTGAATGTGTATATATTTTCCTTTTTTACTTTCTTTCTTTCTTTCTTTCTTTTTAAGTAACTGAAGATGACTGGTACTGAATTACTTCAGTGGAGGCTTCCTGGGTGGCCACATAGTTCCCTGAACAGGAAGGTAAAAGTTCCCAAAACATCCTGAAATGGAGCTCAGGGCTTTTCCTCACAGCTCCAAGAAGTGCAACCTGGGTAGATCCACCACCTTGCTGGGGACTACAGAGGAGAGAGCGTCCTGAGCCAGAGGAGGAAGGGAGAGAGGGAGAGAGAGAGAGAGAGAGAGAGAGAGAGAGAGAGAGACCTCCCTGAGCCAGAGGAAAGACAGCCCAGAGCCAAAGGAGGGGGAAAGAGAGAGAGAGACCCCAGAGCCAGAGAAGGGAGAACCCTGAGTCAGAAGGGAGAGAGAGAGTGAGAGAGACCCTGACCTGAGCCAGGGTAGAGAGAGAGAGAGACCCTGACCTGAGCCAGGAGAGAGAGAGACCCCAGAGCCAAAGGAGGGGAGCCCTGAGTCAGAGGGGAGGGAGAGAGAGAGACCCTGACCTGAGCCAGGAGAGAGAGAGAGAGAGACCCTGACCTGAGCCAGGAGAGAGAGAGAGAGAGACCCTGACCTGAGCCAGGAGAGAGAGAGAGAGAGACCCTGATCTGAGCCAGGGTAGAGAGAGAGATTGAGAAAGAGAGACCCTGACCTGAGCCAGGGGAGAGAGAGAGAGAGGGACCCTGACCTGAGCCAGGGGAGAGAGAGAGACCCCAGAGCCAAAGGAGGGGAGCCCTGAGTCAGAGGGGATGGAAAGAGAGAGAGACCCTTTCCTGAGCCAGGAATGAGAGAGAGAAAGAGGGAGCCAGAGGGAGAGAGAGAGAGACCCCAGAGCCAGAGGAGGGAGCCCCGAGCTTTAGGGCTCAACAGCTGGACCAGGAGGCGGCCCCAGTCCCGGGTGGTTCCCCCACAGGGAAGCAGCAGGGCATCTGAGCTGTGTGCTCTGTGCACTCCTCTCCCGCGGGAGGGCCTGTGGCTGTGGCCTGCACCTGCCTCTCAGAGCTCCAGCACCGGCCTCCCAGAGGCAAGGGCAGGTCCGCAGACTGTGACTAGGTGGGCTCTGAGAACGCAGCTCCACGCCCAGCAGCTAGTCCTTGCTCACTTTCCTCCCCAGAGCCTCACTACCAAGGCTGATGCAGCCGCCAGCTCAGCCTGTTGACCCTTATTAATTAAGCCAATCAGTGATCTTGTATCACACGGTGTCTGTGTTTAATAGAAGCCCCCTGACTGACGAGGCCGCATTCACTTAGGAGAAATATGCACCGGCGCTCTGGCACACACTCTTCCTGATTCCTTCACCGCCCTCGGCCTCGTTGAGCAGTGAGACTAGTATGTGGTTCCCACAGCTAACGGAAGCCCATAGCTCTCAGCCCAGTGATCACCACCCACCCCATCTCCGTGCTCTCAGCCAAGCAAACACAGTCGCACTTCTCACAGCCCTGTGATGTGTGATTCCATCCTGGAGGTTTCAGCAGAACTTCTCTGCAAGGCAGCTCCTCCAAGGGGTGGCTACTCAGGGACAAGGCTGACAGAGCACCCACTGCCTGCTCTGAGCACCCTGGGGACCTGGGACCTGCCCCTGCAGCTGTGTGCTCAAGGCCAGAGCAGGGCTCTCCATGGGCAGGCAAACAGGTCAGCAGGTCCTTCTCAGGTGCCCACCCATATTCCATCTCTCTCCTCAGAGCGCCCGCCCTGGACTTCTCCATGCCCACTCAGACCCCCACTCCACCCTCACCCCCAGCAAACACCGCACGACCAACAGAACAGAGCAGCCCTTCTCACGGATGATGTGAAACAGGCAATGAAACAAGCTACTTAGAATAATTAAACATCTTTAAAATGTTAGGGTTAAAAAAATAGGTGACCAGGACACACACCTATGTTCAAAGAAGCATGATTTGTAACATTCACAATCTGGAAGCGACCCAGGTGTCCAACAACAGATGAGTGGCTGAGTAAGTTGTGGTCTATAGACAAGATGGAATTTACTCAACTGTTAAAAATGGTGACTTCATCTGCATCACCTCATCTTGGGTGAGCTTGAAGAAATCATGTTAAGTGAGGTAAGTCAGAAAGAAGAGGATGAATATGGGATGATCTCACTCTCAGGCAGAAGCTGACAAACAAGATCAGAAGAGAAAGCATGGTGTTTCTCTCCTCTATTCTGCCAGGTCAACTAGGAACACCAAAGGAGATCATCTGGGACCACAACCAGACAGACCAGAACGACTTCAGGAAGCCACCAAATCACCGGTGAGTGCAGACACATGTGGTTCCTGGACAGAGAGGAGCCTAGGGAGAGACTGAGTGGCTGGTAACAGTCCGGCAGTTTATACCAGTTGAGACACCACCTCCAGTCTGTTTCACCAACAAAAAGACGGCTGAAAGGAGGAGAGGACTCCCCTGAGACTCACCAAATGCAACTGTGAGTCTCCATTGCTGCTGCTCTCAGAATCTGGAGCAGTGGCAGGGGGGAGGGGGGCCTGTGCTGACACCAGGGGACAGAAAACCAACCAGGAAACTCAGGAGAAGATCTACACCTCGGTGGCCTAGCAGTGAAGCTGTGAGAGTCTCTTTGCATAACCACTGGATTATCTCTTCCACACCCTGCTTTATCTCTTGGTCAGGAGTCTGTGATTAAGCTAAGAAGCCTACTTATAGTTTAAAAGCCCTCAGGCTCCCATAGCCTACAGGGAAGAAAAAGCACAAAAGAGGCTTTTAAGCCACTGAGCTCTAACTCAGGAATTAAAGTAATATTGAAACAACTGTCAATTTCCACAACTGTGAACCCTTTAATTACCTTACTTAGACACAAGTCAATCCAGGCAAGAGTAAGCAGTAATTTGAAAAGTACTGAGAGAGACACCTCATAACATTCTATATAAAATGGGTAAACCAACAAGAAACCTGAACTGGAGTTGGCATGTTGCACCAAAGTAAAAGACTCTGGGGTGGAAGGTAGGGACACAGGTCCAAAAAGGATGACAGAGGACCTAGTGGGGGTTGTATTGTTATATGGAAAACTGAGAAATATTATGCAAGTACAAACTATCGTATTTACTGTAGAATATAAAAAATTTATCCCCCAATAAAGATTTTTTTAAAAAAAGAAGTTGAAAAATAAGAACAGAAGGGAAACACAAAGGAGAAATTGAACTGGAGTTGGTGTACTGCACCACAGTAAGGAACTCTGGGGATGGGGGGGGGGGGTCCTCAGGACCTGGAACATGATCGCAGAGGAGGATCTAGGTGGGGGTTTAGAATTTTATGTGGATCCTTCTCACCATGTGACCAGTCATCTCTATCAGTAACAACAAAACATACCCCTGTGTGGGCCCCCACATAGGACCTTGCCCTCAACTTGGATCAACAACGGTAGAGAATGTTCCATCCTCCGAAGGGAGGCTGGACAACATACTCTATGCGACACCTGAGGAAGATGGGTCGATATTAAGCAGCTTGGAATGTTCCTACTCATGACCACAGAATGTGAGCTCAGATCTACAGGGATGCAGAGGTCACACAGGCTCCTAAGCTGAATATGGGCCCCAGATCACGTCAAATCAATGGGATTTACAGTCAACAATGTTTATACCCCTTTCCCATATTTGGGAGCTACTCTCTTCCTTGATCCAGCTTTCTGGTCCTTTTCCAGCCATGACATCATCTCCCCAGACAGTAACTTGGATCCACCTGCATATCAGATTTCAGGCTCAGGGGGGAAAAAACGAGTATAGCCATAGGCCCTTTGGAATATAACTAAAATATGCCTACTAGCTATCTACAGAATGGAGGGGAGCCCCAATTCTTCATCTGCACTATTCCAGCCTTTAAGGTCATGATTGATCAACAATTTGTTTGGCTTTATATAATAACTCTCTTTTCAGCCACCAGGTTCCAGATGCTACCATGATGCCAACCAGACTTCCCTGGACAGACGACCCCACCACCAATGTGTCCTGGAGCTCTGCTTCCCCAGTGCCCTGCCCCACTAGGGAAAGAGAGAGACAGGCTGGGAGTATGGATCCACCTGTCAACACCCATGTTCAGTGGGGAAGCAATTACAGAAGCCAGACCTTCCACCTTCTGCATCCCATAGTTACCCTGGGTCCATGCTCCCAGAGGGATAAAGAATACGAAAGCTATCAGGGGAGGGGATGGGATATGGAGTTCTGGTGGTGGGAACTGTGTGGAGTTGTTCCCCTCTTATCCTATAGTCTTGTCAATGTTTCCTATTATAAATAAAAAATAATAATTTTATGTGGAAAACTAAGAAACTTTACACATGTGCCAACTACTGTATTTACTGTCGACTATAAACCATTAATACCCCCAATAAAATATATTTTAATCATCTTTACTTATTGGATATAGATAGCCAAAAATCAAGAAGGAAGGGGGTGATAGAGAGATAGAGACACCTGCTCCACCCCTTGAGAAGCTTTCCCCCTGCAGGTAGGGACCAGGAATTCAAACTTGGGTCCTTGCACATTATAACATGTGCACTCAACCAGATGCACCACCACCCGCCTCCCCCCCCATAAAAATATTTACATAATATTTATATAAAAACACTGAAGGGTGTCTCCATTTCCCACCCTTAGTCATGAAAGTGAAAACCTTCCTTGGGTTCATTTGGTTAATGAAAATGGCTACTAACTTAGGTCCCTCGTTTAAAAAAAAAAAAAAACCACATGGCTTAACATGAACTTTTGAGCCTGTGTGTGGAATAAACCCTGAATAAATTTGTCTCTGCTTCCCTGGTTATGAGAAAGGATTATCTTCTCTTCTTCAGAGGTTTTCTGTGTTGCCATAGAAACTGCCTTTTCTGAAGTTGGCAAAGTGTCTCTCTGCTCCCAAGAATCTCAGCTGTAGAAACCCACCAGCTCCTTCCTGCCAGTAGGGTTACACCCAGGTGGCTTGGTGAAAACCCTGATCCCCCCACACTCCCCATCCTGTCCCCTCCTCCTCCCCAGAATCATTTCAATACAGAATCTAAGTAGGTCAGTGTGTTTGCTGAGCCCCAGGGCACCGTCCCTCCCTGGAATCTTAAAGCAGCCCACAGACCGTCCACCTGCTGGTAACATGGAGGAGGCTGTTGCTTAGAAAATTCCAGGTCTGTGATTATTGCCTCTTCTTGGGGTTTTTTTTTCTCTAGGACGCTGGCAAAGGGCAAAATAAATATTCATGATGTTTACAAACACAGGAGTGTTCCTGGGGATATATCCTAAGGAACCAAACACACCCATCCAAAAATATTTGTGTACACTTATGTTCATAGCAGCACAATCTGTAAGTTGTGGTCTCGATACACGATGGAATACTACTCAGCTATTAAAAATGGTGGTTTCACATTCTTCACCTCATCTTGGAGGGAGCTTGAAGGAATCCTGGAAAGTGAGATCAGCCAGAAACAGAGGATGAAGATGGGATAATCTCATTCATAGACAGAAGTTGAAAAATGCTGCCATGACACCAACCTGACTTCCCTGGACTGACAACCTCACCCACCTGTCCTGGAGCCTCCCCTCCCCAGAGCCCTGCCCCACTAGGGACAGACAGACACAGGCTGGGGGTTTGCAGCCACCTGCCAACACCCATGTCCAGAGAAGCAATGACAGAAGCCAGAACTCCCACCTTCTGCATCCCCATAAAGATCCTGGGTCCATAATCCCAAAGGGATAAAGAACAGGGAAGCTTCCAAGAGCCAGGTGGTAGCGCAGCGGGTTAAGTGCACATGGCACAAAGCACAAGGACTGGCGTGAGGATCCTGGTTTGAGCCCCCGGCTCCCCTCCTGCAGGGGGGTCACTTCACAGGTGGTGAAGCAGGTCTGCAGGTGTCTGTCTTTCCCCCCCCTCCCCTGTCTTCCTCTCCTCTCTTAATTTCTCCCTGTCCTATCCAACAACAACAACAGCTTGGTAACAATAATAACAACAACAAGGGCAACAAAACAAGATAAATGTCTTTCAGGAGCAGTGGATTCGTAGTGAAGGCACCAAGCCCCAGCAATAACCCTGGAGGCAAAATAATAATAATAATATAATAATAATAATAATAAGGAAGCTTCCAATGGAGGGGGTGGGATATGGAACTCTAGTGGTGGGAACTGTTATCTCAAAATCTTGTTAATCATTATTCAGTCACTAATATAAAATGAAGTTGAAAAATAAGACAACACACAGCAGGACTTGGACTGGAGTTGGTGCTCTGCACCAAAGTAAAAGACTCGAGGGGACGGAGGGGTCAGGCCCTGGAACATGATGGCAGAGGATCTAGAGGGGGTAAAATTGCTGTGTGCAAAGCAGAAATGTCACATTGTACAAACTATAGCCTCTCACTGTTGACTATAAACCGTTAATCCCCCAGTAAAGAAAAAAGGGAGAGGGGCCTGGCGGTAACACAGTGGTTAAGCGCACGTGGCGCAAAGCGCATGGACTGGTGTAAGGATCCCAGTTCAAACCCCCGACTCCCCACCTGCAGGAGGCTCACTTCATGAGCGGTGAAGCAGGTCTGCAGGTGTCTGTCTTTCTCTCCCCCTCTCAGGCTTCCCCTTCTCTTTCCACTTCTCTCTGTCCTATCCAACAACAATGACAGCAATGGCAACAATAATAATAACCAGAATTAAAAAAAAAAAAAAAACAGGGGCAACAAAGAGGATGAAATAGCCTCCAGGAGCCGTGGATTCCTGGTGCAGGCACCGAGCCCAGCAATAACCCTGGAGGCAAAAATAATAATAATAATAAAATAATTTAGGGAGGAAGGGAGGAAGGGAGGAAGGGAGGAAGGAAGGAAGGAAGGAAGGAAGGTAGGAAGGAAGGAGAGAGAATGGGACAGGAGTGTTTCCTGGGATGAACAGACATGTGCTGAGTCGTTGGGAAAACAACCAGCCTGTTCTAGAAGCCCACATCTCACTCCACCTCTGTTGGTATGCATGAGACCCCTTCTGTTTCATTTGGTTTAAATCCCCCCTGCTTAACACTATTCTATTTACATAACCACTTCATTCTATTTACATAACCACTGTTAACAAGCACCACCCTCCCTCCAGGGCATCGGTTCAATCCCCACTGTTTCATGATATGTTTTTGCTCCACCCCCCCCTCCTTGTCACACCCTGATCCCTTCTTTGTCACACCCTGATATTCACCAGTCACTTTTCTCTCCACCCTCTCTATGTCACATCCTGTTTCCACCCTACTTGGCAAGTATATATAAAGACAGCATTGTGAGTTGTACTGTACTTTACCTTGAGTTTAGCTTAGCTCGTCTTAGATTGTGCTGCGTCCTGCATGAATAAAGAGATACTGCCTACAGCTCAACCATGAGTCCCTGGTCGTCTATTACCCGCCCGTGAAGCCAGCCCAGCGAAAACAACATAACCCGTGGGAAACAACACACCTCTCAGCACAACTTCCAGCTTCTGGCCCCACTAAGTACCCACCCGTTGTTGTTGTTGTTGTTTACTTTTTTAATTGATTTTATGATTGAAAAGACTGTGGGATAACAGGGAGGGGCACAGTTCTCACCACCAGAGTTCCATGTCCCATCCCCGCCATTGGACGCTCCCCTGTCCTTTATCCCTCTGGGAGCATGGACCCAGGACCATTATGGGGAGCAGAAGGTGGGGGTTCTGGCTTCTGTCATTGCTTCTTTGCTGGACATGAACATTGGCAGGTCCATCCACACCCCCAGCCTGTTTCTGTCTGTCCCTAGTGGGGCAGGGCTCTGAGGAAGGTACGTTCCAGGACACACGGGAGAGGGTGTCTGCCCAGGGTGGGCAGGTTGGCATCATGGCAGCATCTGCAACTTGGTGGCTGAAAAGCATTAAGATATAAAGCAGGACAAAGTGTTTAATAATCAGGAACCAAAAGGTAAGAATATGGCAGATGAAATTTGGGGTCTTCATTTTGGAAAAAGTTAGGAAATCTATTTTAGGAATGTTCCAAGGGGCCTGTGACTTTACTAATTTTTGCCTGAGCCTGACAGCTAACATGCATGTGGGCTAAAGGTGTTGTCTGGGGAGATGGTGTCAGACTTGGGACTAGGATGAGATA
>NC_080170.1:815984-828484 GCF_950295315.1 Erinaceus europaeus
GTCTGTTTCAGAAACAGTGGGACCTGCCCGGGGAGAGGTCTCCAGGGACTCCAGAGCTGTCCCTGTGCACTGACTCCCACTGAATTTGGCTGGCTTTCAAATGCATTCATTAAGACAAAACTACTGGCACTTAGACTTTGTTTCTTTGTTTAATTCTGTTGGGCTCCGTACAGGAAACTGCTGTAGCTTCAGCATCAACCATTAGAACAAGACAGAAAGACACAAAGACAGAGGCTCCTGAGAACCTAGAAAAAGGTAACCAAGCAGAAAACTGAGCTGAACGTATTCACCACAAAGGAGCAGAAATCAACAGATTGATCCCAAGGCTCTCTGAAGGCTGAAAAGGACAGTGCTGTAATGCTGCGTAATCCTCAGCAAACAGGAGCCAGGATCTGCTCTTAGGACAGCGCAGCCCCTGCACTCCACCGGTGAGGCTCCCGGGCCCAGGAGGTCTGAGCTCAGGGCCTGTCTCTGCAGCTGACACATGTTGACAGGATAGGCACTGCTGCCCCATTTCCTCCAGGGCTTTCCAAGCTTGGCAGCTTCACTTTTCCCTCCCTAGGTACCTGACCTAAAATAGCTAAGACAGTAATGACCCTCCCCGACAGCCATGGAAAGCACCTGCCTGAGAGTGAGAGCCAGGCATTGATGGCAGGACAGAAGGACTGCCCATCCCAGGAGTGGAGTCCACACCTGGAACCTTACATAAAGCCTCTCCATCAGGCCACACCCTCCTACGGCTCCCGTCCTGCTCCTGGGGGTGTTTCCGTGCTTCCACACACCCAGATGAGTTAGACCATGAGGAGGACCTGAAGGCTTCACGGACCCCCCCAGCATGAAGTAAAGCCAGCTTGCCAGGACGTCAGAAGTGGCAAGCCCGCCCTCCACGGCACACGTTCCATGGTCAGCCTCGCTCCTGGCGATGTCCTCCTCTGTTTTTCCATGGCTCTTTACAAAACCTGCTGACCATTTCCTTTCCTCCTGACTGCTCCAACTTGCCAGGGCACTGTCGACTTCAAACACATGTCTCCTGGCATTTCTGGGGACTCAGAGGGAGAAGACGTGGAGAGGCCACTGGGAAGTGCTGTCACCAAGCTACAAAGTTCCCACAACTGAGAAGCAGTGTTTGAACGAACACACAGGTGTGGGCTCTGTGTGTCTCCATATGCTGAGCCCCACCCCCCTTCACCGTGGCATTGGGGAGGGGCCTCAAGTGACCCCAGCACTGGGGCGAGCGCCCTCACGGAGCCCCTGGACAGCTTCTCCCTCTCCTCCACCTGGGGTCAGCAATGGCCCTGGGCAGCCGCTGGTCATCAGAAACAACCAGCCCCTAGGAGTGTGGAAAGAAATTCCTTTATTAAAAAGAAAGAAAAAAAGGCCTGGCTATTCATTCATTTTTTTATAGAGACAGAAAAATTGAGAGAGAAGGGGAGGAGAGAGACCCCAGCACCACTGCTCTGCAGCCCGTGAAGCTCCCTCTCCCCCTTCTGCAGGTGGGGGTCAGGGTCCCTGCAGGTTGTGATGATTGAGCTCAACCAGGTGTGCCACCGGCCCCAAATGTCCTTTTTATAAGTCACTAGGACTAAGGTGTTTTTGTCATAGCATCCCAATGGAAGACACATGCATACTCCAAAAACGCATTAATATGAGCAAAGGTGACTGGGGAAGTGCACTGCACGGGGTGACTTTAGCATCTCCGAGGCAGCTTCAGAGTCACAGGGCTTCCTCCAAGAGCAGACTGTCAGCATGAGCTCACTCCCTGTGAAGCACTTTCAGCACCACAAAGCAGGAAACAAGGAGAAACATGAGAGGTTGCTCTACAGATGGAAGTTCAGGTCCCTGAAATGAACCTGAGGCAAAAAACTGAAACCCACTGTGATACAGGCTTTACAATGGACAGCTCGGCTGGTGTGATGGGACTCAGTGGGGGAGAGTACAGGTCCGGGAAAAGGATGACAGAGGACCTAGTGGGGGTTGTATTGTTATATGGAAAACTGGGAAATGTTATGCCTGTACAAACTACTGTATTTACTGTAGAATGTAAAATATTAATCCCCCAATAAAAAATTTAAAAACAAAAAAGAAATAATAGTCAATCCATATCTGTGACCTTGGGAGAACTAATGCAGTTTCCAATAGAAGGAATGGGGACACAGAGCTCTGGTGGTGGGAAAGGTGTTGAATTATACCCATTATCTTATAAATTTGTAAATCACTATTAAATTACTAACAAAAAAATAAAGAATAAAAAATTACAGAGGGGAGTCAGGTGGTAGCGCAGCGGGCTAAGTACATGTGGCATGAAGCACAAGGACCGGCGTAAGGATTCTGGTTCAAGACCCCAGCTCCCCACCTGCAGGGGAGTCACTTCACAGGCGGTGAAGCAGGTCTGCAGGTGTCTGTCTTTCTCTCCCCTCTCTGTCTTCCCCTCCTCTCTCCATTTCTCTCTGTCCTATCCAACAACAACTATAACAATAAAACAACAAAGGCAACAAAAAGGAATAAATAAATAAATACTATTTTTAGATTACAGAGCTACAGAGTGTGATGGACACTCTGAATGCATTCTAGTCCAAATAGCATGCCAAGGAAGAAGGCTTATCCATTGAGAGGAGAGAACATCGGGGAAAGAAGTCAAAATGACCACTCTCTCTAACTACAAAGTAGGAGGAGATAAAAGGTTTATGAAAATGAAGCAATTCTTCAAGAGAGGGGATACTCCTTCAGAACAGCCAATATCAGAATTAATGGGGTCTCAGAAGGAGAATAGAGAAAGGAAGCAGAAACTATCTTCAAAGAAACAATTGCATAAATTTCTCAAAATGTGGGCTCTTATCAGAATGCAGATGTTCAGGAATCTAAGAGGATTCCCAAATTCCTAGAACCAAACAGACCTGCACCAAGACACATCACTGTGAAACTACTCAAAGTCAAAGACAAAGAAAAACAATTACAAGTTGCCAGGGAAAAATGACATCTGACTACAGCATGGTCAGAATTGCATGAGACCTTTCTGCAGGAACCACTGAAACCAGGAGAGATTGGAGTGGTTTATTCAAGATGTCAAAAAAAAAAAAATCCTGCCAGCCAAGCACTTGGCCCTACAAGATTATCAAACAAGTATGAAGGAGCCATCAGAACAGTACCAGACACACAAAGACTAAAGGAGTTTGGCACTAAGAAGCCCACCTTATCAGAGTTACTGACGAGAGTGCCACAGAGAAAGAAGGGAGGGATACTATCTTTCAACAAGGTGACTGATACACAGTAAAAAAGACCCAGAAAGATAAACCACAGAAACATGAGACAGCTAGGACTGGTGGTGGTTCACCTGGTTGAGTACACATATCACCATGCACACAAACCTGGGTTCAAGACCCCAGTCCTCACCTGCAGTGGGAGCTTCTCAAATGGTGAAGCAGGGCTGCAGGTGTCTATCTCTCTCTCTCCCTCTCTATCTCCCCACCCCTCTTGATTTCTGTCTCTATCTTATAAATAGATAGAATGGAAAAAAGAAAAGCAGTCTTCTTTTAAAAAAAAACATATGGCTGTAATATATGAAGGGGGATGATGGCATAGATAGAGGCTAGTAAGCAAGGAGCCGTGAGACAAGAATAGTTTTAGGATGACAAATTCAGACGCATCCAGCCCTCTATGCCTTTAACATGATGTCATTGTCTCCCTAATACCTTTTTTTCCTTCCTTATACCTCTTGTTTGTTTGTCTTTTTCATCCTTATCATACGTAGTACCTTGAGTTTCTGTAGTCTGGTGTTTATTTCTGCAATTATTCTGTCCTTTTTTTCTTTCCCTTTACAGAGTTGTTGTAGTGCCAAGTCTGACTCACCCCTTACTTCTCATTAGCAACCACTGCCACGCATCTGCCTTGCCCTTCCTTTAGCAGGCACGTCTTACTGGCTATATTTATTCTTCATGAATTAAAATGCATTTTGCAATATTGTATATTATATTCCACCTTATTTACAGCAATTGTTTTCTAATTTATTTTCTTCATCTATTGGAGATTGTTGCTACTTTTCTTATAAGACATAGTATTGGGTTGTTGGAAAAGTCATCACACAGTATTGCATAGAAAAACAGAAAAATACATCATGGCCTTTCCGACAACCCAATGTCTTACTGTAATAGCTTGAGAGTTGCTTGCCTGAATGTCATGTATTCAACTTTTATATCATTTAGATTATTTTTCAGAGACAAACTTTGATAAGAATGACCTAGGGGAGCCAGGCAGTGGCGCACCTGGTTAAGCGCACACAATGTAGTGACAAGACCCCAGGTTCAAGCCCCTGGTCCCCACCTGCAGAGGGAAAGCTTCACAAGTAGTGAAACAGGGCTGCAGGTGTCTGTCTGTCTCTTTCTCTCTCTCTCTCCCTCCCCCTGTCAATTTCTCTGTCCCTATCTAATTAATTAATTGGATTGACCTGGGCAGGAGTGAAGGGGTTGTGAAGTGGGAAACAGCTTACCCTCTAGATTATTTGCTTTACTGTGTGAGAAAGCCTGGGTCTGAACACTGACCCTAAAGGAATTCAGCAGAGGAGCTCCCTAGGTGGTGGGGCAGTGCTGTTGTCTCTCCTGTTCCTTCCTCCTCTCTCTCATTCCCCCTCTCACTAAATTTAAAAAGAGGGGGTCCATGAGACAATTCAGTAATATCTCACATGCAAGAGGCCTTGAGCCTATCCCCTGACTCTGTTCATTGTCTCCTTCTCTCTCTCTCTCTCTCTCTCTCTCTCTCTCTCTCTCTCTCTCCCTCTCTCCCTCCCTCCCTCTCTCCCTCCCTCCCTCTCTTTTTCCCTCTTTTTCCCTCTCTCTCTCCTTTCCTCCCTCTCCCTCTCTTCCTCCCTCCCTCCTCCCTCTCTCTCTTCCCTCTCCCTTTCTTCTCTTTTCTTGCTTTGCTTTTTTGTTTTTGGCTCATGGTGCTGCCAGAGATTGAACCAGAAATGCTAAAGCCTCGGGCATGAAAGTCTTTGGCATCATGATTATTACCTCCCACCCCCTGGCTCTGCATTTTTAAAAAGACAACGTGGGGGGGAGGGCAGGAAAGGAAGTTAAGTCCAGGAGTTTTGCCCTTCAGCTCTTCGTGCTCAGTGGCTCTTATCATATTTGTAACCAAGTGACCTGCATTTCTCTGAGAGACAGCTACAGGGTGGTTTCATTCATATGTGTAATATAACGAGCTGAAACACACACATTTGTCAAAAAAAAGTAGCTAAACCATCACTAACACTGTATGAAAACTATGTTGATTTATGCAAACAGGCTCTCAAGCCTGAGGCTCTGAGGTGCCAAGTTCAATTTCCTGCACCACCATAAGCCAGAGCTGGTCAGTGCCCTGGGTGGGGGACACACGGAACGGGGGCGTTGGGTGTGGTGTGCAACTCTAGCCCTGTAATCTTATGACTTTGTAAGCCATTACTAAACCACTAATACATTTAAAAAAGAAACTACTTGTGTGACAATGATCTTAATACTGAAATATCATTATTTTTCTCAACAAAGGAATTTTTAAAAAATAAAAGAAATTCAGAGTGAGAAGCGTTTTTGTTTTTCCTTCACTGTTCTTTTTTCTCTCCTATCTGAAGAGAATAGTGAAGAAGACTCCATCTAGATTTCAAGCTAATGTCTGTGGCTACTGTTCAGTACAGGTAGCATTCAAAATTCAGCTCAAGTCATTCTTTCTGAGGCATATACAGCTAAGGTTAATAGAGGTAGCCTTTCCAAATACATCTACCCTGAGCTACATCAAAGTATTGTTTAAAAGGGCACAGGGCACAGTACACACCCTGGTATTAAAAGGCCTAGCAACTAAAATTAATTTTACAAGCTCCCACACACAGCAATTTTCATTGACTCTGAATTTTTTTCTCTAAATTACTTTTTTCCTTGTTCAGGGAGGTCTAAAAAAATGAGTAGGAAGAATCCTTTCAATTGCAAACTAATGCTTATACCACCTGCACCTTTTGAGCACTTAGAGGTAAATGGCTTTGTCCTTTGGTTGTTTCTTTCTTGATTTTCTCTGTGAGTTCAATGACAGCTGTAGAAGTACAAAAATAAAATGCCTGTTTCCTTTCATCAAGTTCCACTGCTTTTAAATTCTCTTGGATAGTCTTCATTTGTACATAGCCCACCTAGGAGAACAGATGCCTTGAAATTTAACAAGAAAAGATACCGTTCTCTGATTTTTTAATCAAATAACATGTTTTTGTTGCTGGGGACTAGGAACCCAGTCAGTTAAGTTCTCCTTTGCACTAAAAACAACAACAACAACGAAATCAAGATGATGCAAACTCCACCAGCAGCTTCAAAGCAGTTTACTGAATGTCATAGGCAGGTGGATTTACACCCCTGAAGGGCTGAGGGCAGGCATTCCAAGAGAGAAACTGCACCAAGTTCTGAAAAGCCCCTGGCTTTCCTGGGGTTTCCTCTCTGCTTCCTCCTTCCCTGCTGTTTATGTCAATTGTTGGAAGGCAGCCCTGGCTCCTCAGTGTCCTCCACCTGACCTGCGTGCCCTCCATCCCGGCTCCACTGTGGCCAGACAGTGCCCTTCACCTGGGCTGCTACCGTAACTTACTCAACACAAGAGAGAGGGCAGTGTCTGATGCAGGACAATGTTCCTTGTGGTCGTAACAAGCTTTTCTTGTTTTTGTTTTTCCCGTTCAGTCCTGGTCTAGAGGATTATAAGGTTGTGGGGGCACAGTCCCATACCACCCGCAGCACAACAGCTCTGTGACAATCCTCTTGTCCTGGTGATCACTATCATAATTCTCATAAAGGTAATAAATTTTCTTTGCTAGTTTCTTTTGTACCTCTTTCAAATTTTAAAGTGGAAGATGAATGTTGGTCATCATTTCTCCTTTGGCTAATTCTGCTTCTAAAGACCCCTTCCGTTTCTGTCTGTGTTGGTCAGGTTCCCTTGCCTTGCTTGATGCTGTGGTCTATTTACATAATCACTGTCTTGCCTGAGACCCGCCCTGCCAGCGGGATATTGGTTTAATCCCCACTGGTTAGATGGAAGCTTGCTATTTTTTTCTTCTCTCCACCCACTCTCCTACCCACTTCCTTTTTCCGGCCTGCCACTTCTGCTTCAGAAGGTATAAAGGCATTTTTTTCTAATCAATAAACACTGGATTGCGTACCCGCTCAGCCATGAGTTCCTGGTCGTCTCTCTCCCGCCCGCGAAGCTAGCCTAGCAGATGAAGTTCTATATTAAATTAGATAGTTCTTTATTTCAACTACACTTCTGGAATAAACATTTGAAAGAGATTTTAAGATTAAATTTTTATACCAGATGGTTTCACTTATCTGTGGAATCTAGAGAACTGATACACATGAACTTACAAAAAAAGGAAAACCCAGAAGCAAGAAACTGACTCTAAGACTTGGGAGAGCTCTGGTGTTTCTCTTTGGGGGGAACAAAAATTTGGTGGTGGGTGTGGTGGGGTGTGGAGCTAGACATGACCCAGCTCTAGCCACAGATCTAAAAAGAGTAAAAATATAAAGTCTTGATAGGGCCAGGTGGTGGGGCACCTGGTTGAGCACACAAGTTAGAATGCGCAAGGACCCAGGTTCAATCCCCCGTCCCTGCTGTGCCCTCAGCAGGCACTTGGGACCATCAGCATGCGAATGAGTGACCTCAGCCTGAGCTGGAGCTCACTCACAGGGCGTGTGGGTGCAGGGACGGGATGGCATGAGCAAGGACTAGCAGCAGCTTGCTATCTTGACTGGGCCACCTCTATCAGGGCCCTCTCCTGTTGGTGTGGCTGCAGACTATGCTGATCTCTTCATGTGGTCTTGGAAAGCTGAGTTGCAGACTCTGGGCTCTCGCCTATTTTCTTAGCTAGACTTTCCCCCTCACCTTCACGTTCACAGTGATTTAATTTTTATTTATAAAATGGAAACATTGACAAGGCCATAGGCTAAGAGGGGTACATCTCCACACATTGCCCACCCCAGAGCTCCATATGCCATCCCCTCCCTTGGCAGTGTCCCTATTCTTTATACCTCTGGGAGCATGGATCCAGGATCCTTGTGGGGTGCAGAAGGTGGGAGGTGTGGCTTCTGTAACTTCTCTGCCTGACACGGGCATTTATTAATAAACCTTTCACTTGCTTAACCTTAACCGGAGTAGCCAGCTGTTTACAATAGGCCCCTCCTGCAGAGGGAAAGTTTCGCAAGGGGTGAAGCAGGTGTGCAGGTGTCTCTCTGTCTCTCTCCTTCTCTGTCTCCCCCTTACCTCTCAGTTTTTGGCTGTCTCTGTCCAATAAATAAATAAAGATAATAAAAATTAAATATATATAAAGTCTTATTTATTATATCATTTGAATTATTATTCAGAAGCAATTATATTCTTTTGACTCTGAACAGGTTCAGCTGGCTTAGTATTCAATGCATATTTTAAAGTCCTTTAAGTGCTATTTAAAATCAAAGACTAACAAAGCATGATGTCATAGAAGACAGATTATTTTTTTACTTGTATCATTTGTTAAGACTGCAGTACCCACCCACACTTGAGAGTAAATCAGAAGTCTCTAGATAAAGGCAAATTGTTCCCAGTCACAGAAGGGATGGGGGTAAGCTGACCAACCTTAGATCTGGAAATACAAGTTGTCTTCTGTAGGCCAGTGTTGCCCCTTCTTCCCCCGGACTTCAGGTGCTGGGGCTCACTTGGGGTGACTCTCAGCCAGGAAGGTAAGCTTACCGGTTCTCCCTCACTAGCTTGAGAGCTCAGCGATATAGACAAGAGACACCGGGGAGGATTCTGGTACAAACACTCCCATTTTTCAAATATGTCAGAAATTACAGGTTTCTTAAAGGTCAGCTTGCCCCTGTGGTAGGGGGCTGGTATGACAAGAATTGATGCGATACATAAATTATTCTCCATGATGCAAACAGGTTAATTATCTAAATGCATTTGAGAGAAGCATAGGGGTTAAACCGGTAGGGTGAGATAGAGAGAAGATAAACAAGAATTGATGTCAATCATAGATATCAAGGAACATAAGGAAATAGTGTTTTGGGGCTTCACTGGTGTCTAGGAGGTGTTTGATGGAGTGTGTGATAAGGTTTGTTCTCTTTTGTGATCAGAAGGTGAGGTGAACAGTGAGTAAATGAACCTTAAAGCAGGCAGTCATGTGTCCTGCTGCTAGCAAGGAGAAACTGTGAGATTTCTGTGGTCTTGAGAGTCTTACAAGGCAAGCTTAGTGTGAGAAACTTTCCCTCTTGGCTCACCTCTATGACGAGAGAGACTAACAAGTGGGGTGTCTTTCCAGACCTCCCTCCGAGGGTGGGGGGCTCCCCTAAACTCTACCAAGCTTTCACATAGTCCCACATTCAGGGACAGTAATGTTAAGATGGAATGGGGGCAGCAGGGGCACTAGCCCCAGGCTGAATGACACCAGCTGGGGCCAGTGACAGGTCCCGAGAAACTGCCACGTGTGCCACCATCACCTTCATGTAAGTGGAATCTCTTCACCCAGAGACCAAGCTGGCCTACTCAGACACAAACAGATAAGTGACAGGTGATGAGAAGGGAGGGGGCAAGGAAAACGTCAAAGCCAGGAAGCCTTGATGTGTTTCTCTTCTCTAGACACCACCCACTCCCCTGAGAAGTGAGAGATGTGCCCGTGAGGTCACTGGCTTCCTTCTCCTCCAAGTGTCCGGGTTGCTGTTAGTGAGCCCTCCTGTTACCTGGCTTGCAGCCACACCCCTCACAGCTCAGCCTCCATCTCACACAACTTCTCTCTAAGTCTCTGACACCCACCTTCCTCCTCTGCTAAGGAGGTGAGGACACGGATCTTTGGAGTGGCCCACTAGAATCTAGAATGATCACTTTGGAGTGGCCCACTAGCATCTAGAATGATCTCTTTGGAGCAGCCCACTAGCATCTAGAATGATCTCTTTGGAGCAGCCCACTAGCATCTAGAATGATCTCTTTGGAGTGGCCCACTAGCATCTAGAATGGTCTCTTCTCAGCGGGACTATATCAGACCCTCTTCAATCACCCTCATAGGCTCTGAAGACTTCCCCCAGTCCACAGCAGTGTATTCTGGAGTGGGCAGTGCCCCTGCCCTGGTCTGAGAGGAAAGACTCAGACACTCCCACTGTCCACCCCTGCACGTGACCTGACCCACTATCCACCGACTAAAGTGTGAACCGGTGGCAGAATGAGAGAAAATTATTTCCAAAGGCAGCAGTGATGCTGCTAAGTGTCCTAGGACTTCCCAGTTCTCTCAAGTCCCTTTTGGCTCAAGACACCAGAGTCGGTGTGTGTTACTGGAAAGGAAACCTCCCAAAACCACCATGCAAGGGGTGGGGGGCTGAGAGACATTGCCCCCTGGGAGGCATGACCTGAGCCAGAAGAAAAGGACCTTGAGAAAGCTAAGGGTGTTCCAGGCTAGCTTCACGGGCTGGAGAGAGATGACCAGGAACTCATGGCTGAGCGGGAATGCAATCCAATGTTTATTGATTAGAAAAAAATGCCTTTATACCTTCTGAAGCAGAAGTGGCAGGCCGGAAAAAGGAAGTGGGTAGGAGAGTGGGTGGAGAGAAGAAAAAAATAGCAAGCTTCCATCTAACCAGTGGGGATTAAGCCAATACCCCGTTGGCAGGGCGGGTCTCAGGCAAAACAGTGATTATGTAAATAGACCACAGCATCAAGCAATGCAAGGGAACCTGGCATGATGAGCAACACGGATAGAAACAGAAGGGGTCTCAGAAGCAGAATTAGCCAAAGGAGAAATGATGACCAACAAGCGGGACACACTGGAGTCGGGGCATGGAAGCCCTCTGAGACGCCATGTTGACGTGGCAGGCAGCAAGGTTCTGTCAACATCTGTGGGGCACCAGGAAATGAGCGGCATTCTCACACTGACCTGGTGTGAAAAGTAAGCAAGGGGCCAGGTGGTGGTGTCAAGAGCACAGGCTACAGTGCGCAAGGACCCAGGTTGGAGCCCCTGTCCCCACCTGCTGGGGGGAAGCTTTGCAAGTGGTGAAGCAGGTCTGCAGGTGACTCTGTGTGTGTCTCTCTCTCTACCTTCTCCTTACTTCTCGATTTCTGTCTCTATCCAATAAATAAATATAATAAAAAATAGCTCCTGGATCCTACCTGCAGGGTGGGAGCTTCACAAGCAATGAAGCAGGGCTACAGTTGTCTGTCTCCCCGCCCCTCAGTATCATCCTCCCCTCTTCATTTCTGTCTGTCCTATCAAACCCCATGATAGCCCGGCAAAAAAAAAAAAATAGTAAAATGATTTTTAAAAGTTGAGACATAAAGTTGGGGGAAATGAAAACAAAAAATTCTGACACCATCTCCCCAGACAATACCTTTAACCCACTTGCATGCTAGCTGTCAGGCTCAGGTAAAAATTAGTAAAGTCACGGGCCCCTTGGAATATACCTCAAATAGATTTCCTAGATTCTTCCAAAATGGAGACCCCAAATCTCATCTGTTCTATTCTTACCTTTAGGTTCCTGATTATTAAACAACTTGTTCTGCTTTATATCTTAATGCTTTTCAACCACCAAGTTGCAGATGCTGCCGTGACACCAACCTGGCTTCCCTGGGCAGATGACCTCACCCATTGTGGGACTACATGAAAGCTTGGTAGAACTTAAAGGAGCTCTCCCATCCTTGGATGGAGATCTAGAAAGACACCCCCACTTGTTAGCCTCTCTCCTTAGAGATGAGCCAATAGGGGAAAGTCTCCTAGACTCAGCTCACCCTTGTTAGACTCTCAAGCCCACAGAAATCTCACAGTTTCTCCCTGCTAGCAGCAGGCCACATGGCTGCCTGCTTTAAGGTTCATTTACTCAAAGTTCACCTCACCTTCTGATCACAAAGGAGAATACACCTTATCACACACTCCTAACAGTGTGCTTTGATGTCCTTAATCTACATCAAACCTTGCTTATCTTCTTTCTATCTCACCTTAACTGGTTTAACTCCTATTCTCCTCTCAAATGCCTTTGAGTAATTAAATGCCTGCATCAGGAGACTAATTACCTTAACCTTTATGTATCTGCATCAGTTCTTGTCATACCAGCCCCCTACCATAGGGGCAAGCCGACCTTTAAGAAATCTGTAATTTCTGACGTATTTGAAGAATGTTCTTTGTTTAAATCTCTATATAAACCCAAGCCCATCCCCAAATAAATCGAGTGTTCATATCAAAATACTCCCTGGTGTCTCCTTTCTGATCTCTGGGCCCCTTAGAGGGAGAACCGGTAAGCTTACCTTCCTGACTGGAGTCACTCCACGTCAGCCTCAGCAACCCATGTGTCCTGGAACCCCCTCTCCCCAGAGCCCTGCCCCACTAGAGAAAGACAGACACAGGCTGGGGTTGTGGATCCACCTGCCAATACCCATGTCCAGCAGAGAAGCAATTACAGAAGCCAGAACTCCCACCTCTTCTCTTCATAAAGAATTTTGGCCCATACTGCCACAGGAATAAAGAATAGGGAAGCTTCCATTTTAGATGATAGGAT